>NC_056739.1:1080195522-1080495522 GCF_019279795.1 Protopterus annectens | reverse complement strand
GCAAAACATTCTAGTCAGAAGCACATCAAATTCATTCACATTACCACCAATAGTTAAACTGATGACAAAGTCTGGCACATCCAATGAAAAGCCTGCCACTATGATAAAATTAAAAAAAATTAAAGAAGCAAATCACTTGACAAAAAAAGTGAAAAACTGCAAGAAGAAACAAAAATAGCAAATGACTAGCAGAAGTAAAAACAATACGAAATGTGTGAAAAATACACAAAATGACAGAATGATCAATACTTCTGATAAAAAAACAGCAAACCAATGAGGTAAGCCAAATGAAGTGATACAGAATCAGAATGTCTCAAATGAATAAACTATTTACCTTTTGAAATCTGGACAAAGTTCCAAAATTTGACACTCAAGTTACTTTGCAGCATGCAAGGTTTAGCCATCAGTTTTCTTTTGACTACAGAAGTACTTTTGTCATTGGAGCCACTTTTCCAATTACTTCACTGGCAATCTTGAATTTACAGGGCAGTTGAGTAGAAAGAGAGAAATAATAATTTCAGAAGTTTACTATCTTCAATGTTGCATCTAATTTAGCAGAAAAAACCAACAAGATACACATTAATACATTTCATTGCCTGGCTAGTAGTGATGCCATAAAGGTATTTAATGTATTTAATCTTGCTAAAAAAGCAGCAGTCTGAGCTATCTGTTATTAACAGTATTTTAAGCAGTACTACAACCCCCAGAAGAATCTGCCATATATTTATTTATTTTAAAAGAAATTAAAAGGCCACAAAAGTTTGTTGATACCAATGTGACTAAACTGTGAAGTTGGAGAGCTGTATGATTCATTGCTCTGGAACAGAAGCATCTGTGGCATAAAATATGATAAAGTGAGAAGTAAACTTTTGCCAGACTCTGAGCTAACGTGCTTAATGTATGTACAGCAGCAGAATTAACTACCAGTCTGTTAAAGGTGCTTACAGATGATATGGGTCTGTATAAAGTTAAAATGAAGCAAACATCTGTCAGAAATGAGCAGAATGAGTGAGAAAAGCTACAAACCATAGGGAAGTGAAAGGGTCAAGTGAAAAGTTTTGTCATTTCAGAACAGTTAAAAAATAAAAGTAATTTAGTTGTATGAATAATATGCTATTTAACATATAGTTATCTATATGAAAAGCAACCTTGCCCAACACTAAATAAAAAACTGTGGGTTGCATAATCATTTTTCTAAAATGTTCAAGAGCAAAAGGGGAGAAAAGTCATAGAAAAGTTTTTGTAAATAAAATTATTGACATTTAAATTCTGCAGCAGAAAGGGATCTCTTTTTAAATGTAATTGATGTGGTGTGTATGTTATACATACAATTTTCACAGGAAGGACAGAAATATACTAGTTTTGTCATTTAGAGAAACACTGGCCTGAAAAAATTTTGTTAATGAAAATATCAAATGTTCTGTAGTTCTGTCTCACCTTCATTCTTACATGTGTTTGGAGCTGATCCTCGGCTCTGACTTGGCCTATTTACAAGCTGGAAGTCTTCTAGTTGGCTCATGGCTAGGTAGGTATCCCATGGCGCACCAGTATAATCCCAAGATCTCGTTTGCCGCGTTCACGAGTTCAGTTGTGCTTCTCTTTGGCTGTGGCTAAGTTTTGCATTTACTTAAACTTATTAAAAATTTTTTGGGACTGTTTTAGTTTAAAATAGAAAAACTGTTACTGTATTATTGTTTAGTTACAGTTAGCGTAGTCTGCTTAGAATGGTTAGTCTTTATAATTGCACCATTTGGTGCAATCTTTGGCCTTTGGCCTTTTTGACTTCTTAGTATTGGTATCCTGTGTGCTGGTTTTCGTTTCTTAATAGACTTAGTATTTGTAGGTGCCTTGTGCGCTGTGTTAGACTGTGTGTGGTTAGTAGGCATAAGTCAAGTTTTTAGCGGATTCCCGCTTGTTGAATTGTTATCGTTGTTATCAGAATGAGGATCTGTTATTCCTTAGTCATAAGTCTGAGTTTTTTGTGGATCCCCACTTGTTTCATTGGTTACTGTTGATAACAGAACTAGGTTCTGTTTCCCTTGTTAGTATTCCTGTTCAAGTGTGTGAAATTCTCTGCTTACTGTAACTCTCTAGGTCTGTTTTAGTTAGAAGACCTAGTTTCTCCGTTTCCCTTCCTGCTCGGGCTAGGGCCCATTTAAGTTAAAGGACCTAGTCCTCGTGGTGTTTTTCTCTTTCCTGCAGGGCTACTCCCATTTAAATTAGAGGACCTAGTCCTCCCGCTCCTCCTTTCTGTGTGTGTGTGTGTGTGTGTGTGTGCTCATCTCTGAGAATTTCTAAAGAGAGTAAGGATCATAAGCCATCTGGCTTTAAGAAATGTATTAAATGCTCACAGAAGATGTCCATACCGGATGGACACAGTAACTGTGTTTACTGTTTGGGGGACATCCATTTACAGGAGACATCCATTTACAGGAGACTTGCTTATTTTGTCATGCTTTCAGTCCTAGGGTGTTGCAAGAGAGAAAAAACAAGCTCATTCTAAAAGGTCTTCTTAAACCTTCCTCCTCTTCCAAATCTACAAAGGGAAAGTCTAAGTCCTCTAAGAGGCCCTTCCCGGCACCGGCTGGTGTCTCGGAGCCACCTATTAAAATCACCAAATCAGACAAGTCCACTGTCTTGTTGGCTCCACAGAGTTTGGTGCAGACTGAGAGCAGTACTGTGATTACAGGGTCGGTTCCAAGTATTTTGGAGCCGACCGCTGAGACCATTTCATGGAGCCAGTCTATGGATCCTCTACTGGTCTCCCCTATATTGAATTCTCCAATACTGCAGAGATCCAGCTCTCCTACTCTGTCATCCAGGTCTTCCAGGTGCTTATCGGAAGAAGATGTGAAGAGGGTAGTGCTGAGACTGTTGAAGTCATCTGCCTTACCTAAATTGTTGTTGGCTCCGACCCAGTCGGTTCCGGAGCCACTTGAGTCCATTAAACCTCCTTCGATCATTCCTCCTCCGAGCCATGCTGGTCTTTTGGAGCTGGAGTGTTTGGTACCACTGGTGGAACCTTTGGCTCCAGCTCCCCTGTGGCTGTTTTGGAGCTGAGATCTACTCCGACACTCTCGGCGCTGTCTGTAGTGTCTAGGAGCTGAAGCTCCCTGGTCGGCCCCGATGGGGATGCTTGGAACCGAACTTTGGTTCTGAGTCTTCCTCTCGGCACGTTGGCTAAGGTAAGTTCAGATCCTATGTCTATCTCGGAGCCAATGGCTCTGGAGCCGACAGCATATTCAGCCCCCTCAGAGCCAGGGAGGTCTTCAGAGCCAGAGAGGTTTGCATTTGAGATGATGAGGAGTGTGCTGTCCAGATCATCAGCGCCTACCAAGGTTACAGACACTCTTCTTCCTAAGGCACCTACTTCTGTCTCAGCTCTTCCTCACTCCTTGGACAGCAGAGATCCTCAGCCTCAGGAGCCACCGGCTGGTGGCCCCCACTTTTCTGAGACCTCCCTGGAATATCCTTCTGAGGAGCCTCCACAGAAGAGAACATGTAAGAGGAAGCATGTAGACTCCCAGGATGAGTCTCTGACCTCTAACACTGACCTCGAGGAGTCAGAAAGGTCCCCCAAGTCATCCTCTGATGATGTCTCCTTTGTAGACATCCTGGAAATCCTTAAACAGAGGTGCGTCTGGCCCACTGTCACCCCTTCTGATGAGGAGTCAGTGTACTTGAAGGCTTTTGGGTCTCAACCTTCAGCCTCTTGGGTGTCTCCACCCTTCGATGAACTGATGGAGCTAGTTAGTTGGAGGGTGTGGGATACTCCTGATGCCATGGAGCTAGTCCCTAGGAGACTGAATACGTTTCTTTCTGCACCCCCAGAAAAGGATTTTTTGTCTAAAGGTGTTCCTGTAGATGCCATGGTGGTGGCAGCGGCCACTAAGAAGGAGCTAGCTGAGACTTCTTCTTCTGTTCATTTGCCGAATAAGGAGTCTCGAATGATGGACAGATACGGGAAGCATATCCTTTCTTCAGCAGCATTTACCCTTAGATCGCTGAACTACCTTACTCACATCACGAGACTTCAGAGAGAGCTCCTTAAAGTGTTAGGAGATTCTCTACAAGGTACATGTACTGAGGGAGTCCCTGACAAGATGTCTGCCCAGTTGTCCACCTTGAACTCTATCATCAACTCTTCCATGTGGCTTATTTTGTATGCAGCCAATGGAGCGAGTAGCGCAGTGGGTTCAGGAATTTCCCTAAGGTGTCATTCCTGGATGCGTTTGTGTAACTTTGCGGAACCATTCAAGTCTACCTTTACCAATGCCCCCTTCGATGGTTCCTCATTGTTTGGACCCAAGATAAAGGACACTCTCACCCAGTGTGAGCAAGAAGGAAAAACACTCTCTGCCATGGGAGTACATTTTACTGTTCCCTCTAGACCATACCCTAAGGATCAGAGGGGTGGTAAGATGTGGTTCAAGAAGTCCCAGAGGATTTTCCAGGATGCACAGGGTGACTCCTCCTTCAGAGGCAGAGGAGGAAATGGTAGACATTGCCCTAGAGGCAGGGGCAGTCCGCAAAACCAGGGAGGCCACGATTCCTTTCGGGGCCAGCCTTACCAGTGATCCTGATGTAGCGCCCGACTGTGCTTCTCTGGGGCCAGTCGGGGGTTGCATTTCTTTGTATCCAGAAGCCTGGCTGGGTTTCACTCAAGACAAGTGGGTACAAAGAATTATTACCAGAGGTTATGTCATACCCTTTACTCTTCCACCCTTTATTCCCAAGAGGATCCCAGATGTTCCACCCAATCACAGGGATCAGGCATCTGTGGAGGTCAACAAGGTGCTGTCAAAAAGAGTCATCCAAACTGTCCCAGCAGGCCAAATAGGATCCGGAACGTATTCCAGAGTCTTTTTAGTGCCAAAACATACAGGGGACTGGACATCCATTTTGGACCTCAGCAGATTGAATAAATCAGTAAAAAAGGACAAGTTCCGGATGGTGACACTGCAGTCCATACTCCTGTTATTAGGGAAAGACAATTGGATGTGCTCAATAGATCTCCAAGATGCCTACTACCACATAAAAATGGACAGGGCATCAAGGAGTTATCTACACTTCCGTCTGGGAGCCAGTCATTACCAGTTTCATGCTCTGCCCTTTGGTCTCACCACAGCCCCCAGAGTGTTCACCAAATGTAGGCAGTAGTGACAGCTCACCTGAAACATCGAGGATTCCAGGTGTTTTCATATCTGAACAACTGGCTCTTGACTGCCCCCACCAGGCATCTACTTCTTCAGACCAGGGACATTACTATTCAGCTTTGTGCCCAGCTGGGAATTTCTATAAATTGGGAAAAATCTGCCTTATTGCCCTCTGATTTTTATAGGCGCAGAGATAGACACAGTAGACATGTTGGCTCGTCTTCCTGCTGAAAGGACACAGAATCTGGTTCTTCAAATTCGGTGTCTTCTCCCCTTATGAAAGGTCAAGTCTAAAACTATTCTGCAGCTTCTAGGGACCATGGCTTCCACCATATTACTAGTACCACTAGCCAGGCTACACATGAGAATTCTTCAGTGGCTCCTGTTGTCCCAATGGTCCTTTCAGCACCTACCATTATCTCATCACATTCTGCTGACAGAATCTTGTGAGAAGGACCTCCTTTGATGGACACTACCCAATCAGTTAACCACGGGCACTTAATTTGTTTATCACCAACCTCGACCACAGATGCCTCACAGATAGGGTGGGGGGGCATTATCTCGGCAGGACTGTCCAATTCACATGGCTCACCTGCATATCAATGTTCTAGAGATGAGGGTGGTGCTCCTGATGTTGCAAGCACTCCATGACCTTCTGCCTCTGGGGACTATTGCAATACAATCAGACAACATGTCAGTAGTATGGTATATCGACAAACAACAAACAGGGTGGAACCAAATCTTACCCACTCTGTCGAGAGGCCATGCGAGTTTGGAAATGGGCGATATCTTTCCAGTGTTTTCTGGTGGCTATGCACATTCCAGGGACAACCAATGTGATAGCCGACAAGCTCAGCCGGGCAATCCTGATGCCTCACAAGTGGTGTCTGAAACAGGAAACAGCGGAACAGATTTTCCACAGATGGGGTCAGCCTTGCTGCAACCTCTTTGCCAGCCCAATCAATGCCAAATGCAGCAGCTAGTTCTCCCTCATCCCCCCTCTGGGGGAGTCACCGAGAGACGTTCACGATTGGCCCCTGGCTCTCCTGTATGCTTTTCCTCTCATTCCCAAGGTTATTCAGAAAGTGAAATGACTGGGAAGCAAACTTATCCTCATTGCTCCTTACTGGCCTCATCAGGTTTGGTTCCCCTTCCTCGGGCCTCTTCTCCTAGATGATCCTTGGATTCTGGACCCAGTTCCAGACCTGTTGACTCACATGTCAGGTTTGCTTCATCCCTCCTTACACACCCTCAATTTGGCAGCGTGGCTGCTCCAGTTCCATCCCTAGTTAGGCTTCATGACTTCTCACCCTCCATGACCCATATCCTTACATCTTCTCATAAACCTTCCACTAGAAGACTATATTCCAGTAAATGGAGAAGATTCACTATCTGGGTGGAGAAAATAAATGTTGACCCTTACACTTCCTCCATTCCGGTGGTTTTGGAATTCCTGTATGAGCTTTTTCACCAGGGATCTGCGGCTGCCACTATCAGAGTTCAATTGGCAGTGATTTCAAATTTTCATCTAGGCTTTCAGGATTCTAATCTGATGTCACATAAGCTGATCAAAACTTTCCTTAAAGGTGCCACTTTGTTAAGACCCCCCTTTCAAGAACCTGTTGCCTCATGGGATTTAAATTTTGTGTTATCCAAATTAACTTCTCCGCCCTTTGAGCCTTCTCATTCATCCTCTTTGAAATTCCTGTCTTGGAAGACTTTGTTTCTGGTGGCTATCATGTCGGCCAGACGGGCATCAGAGTTGCAAGTATTGTCTGTAAAACCCCCTTATCTGATTTTTCACAAAGACAGGGTGTCCCTTTGTACTAATCCCTCATTTGTCCCCAAGGTCTGTTCCCATGCCACCTTGAATCAATCCATAGAACTTCTGGTGTTCTTTCCAAATCAATTCAACGCAGCTGAATACAGGTTTCATCAGTTGGATGTCCATAGACAATTATGTTTTTATTTGCACATGACTAAGGAAATCAATAAATCAGATCAATTATTTATTTCCTTCTCCAAATCCAGACCAGGCTTACCAATTTCCAAAGTAACACTCTCTAATTGGATTTCTAGCTGTATAGCTTATGTTTACAACTCTGAGGGTAGACCTTTACCCTTTAAAATCAAGGCTCACTCTACCAGATCACTGTCTACCTCTGCAGCCTTTCAGGCTAGGGTCGCACTTGATAATATTTGTACGGCAGCAATGTGGGCTACCCCTCACACTTTTATTACTCATTACAAATTGGATTTAACCTCCAGGGGTAGAGCATCATTTGGTTCCACGGTACTCAGGAGTATTTTTCCTTGAGCCATCCAAGAATAAGGTGCTAGGGACACTGTCCCATATGTAAGAATGAAGGTGAGATAGGACTACAGAACATAAAGAAGTTATGTACTTACCATAACGTTCCATGTTTGTAGTCATTCTCACCCTTCATTCTTATGAACCCACCCTCCTACCCCCAGCCTGGAAGTACCTGGAGACAGAAAAATATTATTATCCTTTTTTATGGAGACCTTTTAGTATTGGCTTCTTTTGTATATTTGTTATTATCTCTCCTAGTTAGCAGCAAACAAGATCTGGGGATTGTATTGGTGTACCATGGAATACCTACCTAGCCACAAGCCAACTAGAAGACTTCCAGCTTATAAATAGGCCGAGTCGGAGCCAAGGATCGGCTCCGAACCAATAAGAATGAAGAGTGAGATGGACTACAAATATGGAACGTTATGGTGAGTACATAACTTCTTTTTTTAAACATGGTATAGAATGCAGCATTGTAATTGAGAGTCCATTTGCAGACTTGGACTTAAAGTGTACTGTAAAAGAATTAAAAGCTACTCTTATGATTTACTGTGGCTGTAAACAAACATGACTAGATCAGAAGAAGCTGTGCCTATTTTATAAAAAAACAAAACCTACAATCTTTCATTTAAAAGTGTTTAACAAATTATTTTAGATCGAATGCTTGTGAAAATTTGTGTATGATTAAAGGGTTATGCCATTTGTACTTGCATTCCATGTTTACCCGAGGGCAGTATACACTCAGTCAAGACAACCACTTGCACATTTGTGCAGTATATGCAAAGTCATGGAAGCAGTACTTTACATGTTTTTGAAGGATTCCGTTTGCACATTTATGTAGAAAGTGTTTTACTAATTTTTGATAGCAATAGTTTATAGATGTATGAAAATGATGATTCATACATTACAGTCCACTAAGCAAAAAAGCAAACATCATTGTATTTTGACTCCAAAAAACTTATTGCAAACTAGATATGAACTGATACTTAAGTATATATTTGTGAATACTGTGCAGATTTAGGCACAGTTTTGGTCTAATATTAAATGTATATACATAAATTACACAAATTATTCATGCAGCAATAAAGTTTCTTGCAGCACTGAGACAGAAACATGAAAACTGAATAAAATGAGTGGAATCAATGGATATAATTGCAAAGGAAACATATTTAACTCCATGGAAGACCAATATGGTAACAGTTGTTAAACCAAATAAGATTAGAATATGCATTCATCCCGAAGACCTAAATAAAGCAATACCTTTTAAAGACAATTGGAAAAGTTGAGAGATTAAAATGGTGACTAGAGAATTACATTTGTCAGGGCTGTTTTCAAATGATAAAGTAAGGCTTTTTATTGAAATTGTAGAAATTATTTTTTCTTTAACAAGGGGAAATATCAACAAATTAATGGGGTGGCAATGGGTACAGCGTTTGTGCTAGTTATGCCAGTTTATTTATGACTGTCTGGGAGCAGGAATATATTTATAAAACTGAATTTGTAAACATTTGGTTTTATATAAACATTTTTATAGATGATTTATTTTTTATGGAAAGATACCATGGATGAATTAAGTCATTTTATGAACATTTAATCAATGTCACTGATTATTTAAGATTTACATTTAAAATAGGTATAGGAAGTATTAATTTTTAGATTTAACAGTATATAATGTAGAAATAATCTAAATGTTAACATTTTTAAGAAAGAGGTACAAAACAATGCCTTCTTGCACTTTAATAGTATGCATCGTCCAAATTAAAGAAAAATATTGTTAAAAGTCAAATTTGTAGAGTAAGTAGACTTATAAATAATGACAACATGTTTAGCATGGAATGTGAAATCATGAAAGAAAAAATGTCGTGATGGGGGTACCCTAGGTCTTTAGTAGAGAATGCATTCGATGAACTTAAGAATTAAAAACAAGAGAGTTCTATGGATGAACATAAAAAATATGAGTATCAAAATAGTGGAGAATGTAATGATTTCTCTTTAGCATCCTTATTATAAAATTCTGTGAAAGAAAAAGTGATTAGAGGAATAATAAAATGAAATTGGAAGTTTTTAATGAGCTTCCCTGATGCAAAGGATATAATCAGCGAGAAGCCCCTCTTTGTATCCAAGAGAGGAAAGAATTTAAAAGAACATTTTTATAGACGGGAACATATTAAAAATTACATATTGTTAAATGCAGGCACAATTGGGATGTTCAAATGTGCCTGCTGTAATTATTGTAAGCATATCCTAGAAGTAAATATAATACAAATAAGGTCTTGGAACTTTAATTTTTTATAAACTAACTTCACTTGCAGGTCCAAATATGTAGTTTACATTGCTTTGTGTGGACTTTGCATGGCTTTCTATGTAGGAAGATTGGTAAGAGAATTCCAAATGAGAGTTTATGAACATCTACATGCAGTGAATAAACTTGATTTAAGTTATGCTTTAGCTAAACATGTGAATAAATGTCATAGAAATGAAAAAGATAAAATATTTTTTTTAATTTTCCGTTATTGACCAGATACCAGATTATGATGAAAGATTCGATGCAGATGACGAGTTAGATTGGAGGGAATATGACTGGCAAATCAAACTGAATGCCTGCAATTTCCCAGGTTTAAATGACAGAGAAAATTACCAAATAATGCTGAGAAGGAAAGTGTTATTTCACTGAAGTAATCTTGTGACTGTTTGGAGGTTATTTAAATGCTGTTAGTAGTGTTTCATGGTGTCTGATGAAGTTCTATGTAAAGAATGAAAGCAACATTATATATGTGAATAAAGTTTTTGTTTTTAGTCATTTTTTAAGTATTGGTGTGGAACTATATCAGAAAGGATAAAATTGTGGATACAGTTCTAATCATTGTAGACATTGTCATAACAGCATTCTTTTGAAGAAGATACTTAGCTGGGCTAAGTAGAATGATTTGTTAAGTCTCCACTGATGTGTAATCATCCTCCTGTAAGTTTTTGCATTCAAGTAATCCAAACCATCCCTCAGGTCAAGCAGGTCTCTGCTTCCCATATCAAGCGGTGGAAATTTCAAAGTTTCTCTTGTGCACTGGGCACCCACAGACACTTCTCCTGCAACTAAAGAGACTAAACACTAATTAATCCAAACCATCCTTCAGGTCAAGCAGGTCTTTGCCTCCCATATCAAGCAGTGGAAATTTTAAAGTTTCTCTTGCGCACTGGGCACCCACAGACACTTGTCCTGCAACTAAAGAGACTAAACACTAATTAATCCAAACCATCCTTCAAGTCAAGCGGGTCTCTGCCTCCCATATCTAGCAGTGGAAATTTCAAAGTTTCTCTTGAGCACTGAGCACCCACAGACACTTGTCCTGCAACTAAAGAGACTAAACACTAATTAATCCAAACCATCCTTCAGGTCAAGCAGGTCTCTGCCTCCCATATCAAGCAGCGGAAATTTCAAAGTTTCTCTTGAGCACTGGGCACCCACAGACACTTGTCCTGCAACTAAAGAGACTAAACACTAATTAATCTAAACCATCCTTCAGGTCAAGCAGGTCTCTGCCTCCCATATCAAGCAGTGGACATTTCAAAGTTTCTCTTGAGCACTGGGCACCCACAGACACTTGTCCTGCAACTAAAGAGACTAAACACTAATTAAGCCAAACCATCCTTCAGGTCAAGCAGGTCTCTGCCTCCCATATCAAGCAGTGGAAATTTCAAAGTTTCTCTTGCACACTGGGCACCCCAGGCACTTGTCCTGCAACTAAAGAGACTAAACACTAATTAATCCAAACCATCCTTCAGGTCAAGCAGGTCTCTGCCTCCCATATCAAGCAGTGGAAATTTCAAAGTTTTGCTTGAGCACTGGGCACCCACAGACACTTGTCCTGCAACTAAAGAGACTAAACACTAATTAATCCAAACCATCCTTCAGGTCAAGCAGGTCTCTGCCTCCCATATCAAGCAGTGGAAATTTCAAAGTTCCTCTTGAGCACTGGGCACCCACAGACACTTGTTCTGCAACTAAAGAGACAGAACACTAATTAATCCAAACCATCCTTCAGGTCAAGCAGGTCTCTGCCTCCCATATCAAGCAGTGGAAATTTCAAAGTTTCTCTTGAGCACTGGGCACCCACAGACACTTGTCCTGCAACTAAAGAGACTAAACACTAATTAATCCAAACCATCCTTCAGGTCAAGCAGGTCTCTGCCTCCCATATCAAGCAGTGGAAATTTCAAAGTTTCTCTTGAGCACTGGGCACCCACAGACACTTGTCCTGCAACTAAAGAGACTAAACACTAATTAATCCAAACCATCCTTCAGGTCAAGCAGGTCTCTGCCTCCCATATCAAGCAGTGGAAATTTCAAAGTTTCTCTTGAGCACTGGGCACCCACAGACACTTGTCCTGCAACTAAAGAGACTAAACACTAATGTAGGTGCTTAACTTCCAAGTGTCTAGACAGTAAAATATTTTACCTGCATTAACTTAAACAAATTTTAGTGAGTGTATTAGTACATTTCTGCTGTATAGTTCCTTAATCAAACCTCTGTACTGATGAGTACACCAGGAATAAACAGATGTATATTGCTCACCAGTTAGTGCCCCCCAAACTAAAGTCAATTTTCTTTTGAGAAATACTCAAATCTATAAAATAGCATTTCATTTCCTCTCCTGTTTCATCTGTAACTAACCCCAGCTTTAATTCTATATCCTTTTAAGAATGTCAGAAAATTATACTCTGTGCCCATAACATAGTCTATAACTTAGTGCAAACATACAGTTTAAATTACAGTTAAAATGTTAAGTTTAACATATAACCATTTAAGCTAACACTGCATACTTACCAAAGCCTAAGGAAACACTTGGAGTCACTGTTAGCCCACTTCGCTCGCCCTCGCTGTGCTCGGGCTTGCTCTGCTCCCTTCCCTGCCCCCTATTTCCACCCACCCCCACTACTTCTACTTTTATTCTAACCTTTAATCACCTGACCTGTAGTCCAACCCCTAATTCCCTAACTAGCCCAACCCACTCAACCTACCTCCCCCCACCTCCAATCCAATTACATCCCACACTGATCCCACTCCCAACAACACATTCCCAGAGAACACACCTCTACCCTCACACACAACCAACCAGGAATTCTCGTTGTACTACTCACTCAAAGTAGTATCATGTTACCCACACTCACATCCCTATCACTAGCTCTACTATCGCTAACCTTCCTAACTTCCTTACAAACAGACCAACGCTGCTCAACTACTCCTATCACACTACCCACACTAGCTCACCCTCTCAAACCCACTTACACTTCTACATCTGCCCTACAATCATAAATCTTACAACTACATATTACTCACTAACAAAAATGACACCATCTCACCACACTAAGAAAAACTCTCATAGACCAAGCTCACAAACAATTAATATTAAAAAACACATACTGACACTCCTACAAACTCTGCTAACCTCTGGTGACATTCACCCAAATCCAGGTCCCCTCTCAGCCAGACAAACATCTGATCTGCTAATCCTAAATCTCAACATAAGACGTATTATCAACAAGCTAACAGACCTACATGCATTCATAGCCCACTACAGCCCTGATATACTCACCATTACAGAGACCTGGCTTAAACCCAGTATCCAAGATGAAGACTCTTCCCCCAGGGTATAATACACTTAGATCTGATAGAACAAACAGGAAAGGAGGAGGAGTAGCCATTCTCTTTAAAAACACCCTTAACCTCCAGCTCCTGCACACTACACCACCCACTTTTCAAAATGCTGAAGTCCTATTTTCTGTCCTATCCATAAGAAACACCAAGAAGATCAATATAATATGCTGCTACATACCTCCAGGCAACAACTCACTCATAATAGAAGACATCCTACACTGGACAAAGGACAATTTACCTCAGGAAACAATCTTACTAGGAGACCTTAACACTGACTGGGCAGCCTGTAACTCCAGCAGCCCCTCAACACATATCAATCTATATGGGTTCTCTCAACTAATTGAAGAACCAATTAGAATAGATGAGAAAACAAAGAGAGAATCCATACTGGACTGGACACTAACCAACTATCCTAAACAAAACTATACAGTAGGCTGTCTTCCAGATGACTTAAGTGATCATCTCCCCAACTTCCTACTCCACAAACACTCCTATCACCCCAAACCAGTAGTCTACAAATTCGTACAAGTTGACCGTAACCTTACCCCACAATACCTAAATACTGTCCTAAGCCACTGCAACTGGGAACCACTACGGACACTTTGGTTACACCAGGCATTAGACAACTTCAATACTACCCTCTCTAACATCCTTAACAGCCTAGCTCCCAGCAGAAAGATCAGAGTTAAAGCCAACTACACACCCTGGCTAAATAGGAACACCAGAGCCTTACTAAAAGCTAGAGATAAAGCCTGGAAATTCTGGAAAACTGACAAAACTCCTAACTCCAGGCAATACTATCAACAGCTTAGAAACAAGGCCAAGGCTGAATCCAAAGTAAACAAACAAAACTATTTTCTTAGCACCTAAAGGAAATATTCAAATAATCCACAAAAATTCTGGCATGCCATTAACTCCCTACTAAAGCCAGGCAAAAACACAACTCCAGCACCCAGATCTACTAACAATACCCTAGACATAGCTTCTCAATTTAATAACCATTTTACTAAATCCGTCTTATCCCTGTCCAGTCAAATAACTAAAAACAGTCTACCTCAATCACAACCTAACCTATCCCATACTACCCCCTCTTTTAGCCTATCATCAGTGCCCACCTCAACTATCAAAAAACTCCTCCTAAAACTAAAGCCGACCACACTGGCAGCTGATAACATACCTCCTGCATACCTAAAAATGGCTAGTGACTCCCTATCATATCCTGTCTCCATCCTTATCAACCGCTCCATACTAGAATCCTACATACCCAAACTCTGGAAAGTATCTCACATCATTCCTCTCCATAAAGAAGGTAATTCTTACAAATTCTCCAACTACCGACCTACTGCCATCCTTTGCACCTTATCCAAAATTCTTGAGAAATGCATCCACTTGCAAGTGATGACATTTCTTAACACTCACAATCTGCTATCTAACACACAACACAGTTTCCGTCCACATCACAGCACTACCACAGCCCTTCTATCCTTCACTAATTATATAAACCTTCACAGGAATGATAACAAATATGTATCAGCCATTTTCCTAGACCTCTCAAAAGCATTTCATATGGTCTCGCACTCCATTCTACTAGACTCACTAACATCATTATCCTTCACCTCCTGTACTATAGCCTGGTTCAGAAGCTACCTATCTGACAGGCAACAATCAGTCCATTGGAAAGGAACTCTGTCTACACAACTTCCAACCACCATGGGGGTCCCACAGGGCTCTAGTCTGGGCCCGCTATTGTTCTCTATTTTCACAAATAACCTCAACAGCTCTACACAACATGCCACACTCATACAATATGCGGATGATTCAACCCTGATCTGCTCCACCTCCTCTCCCACCACCCTACATACACTCACTCAAGATACCTTTAACTCAGTATAAAAATGAATATCAGTTATCCAACTAATTCTAAATCCCAAAAAGACAAAACTGCTACTATTTACCCCTAATAGATCAAAAAAAAATCCCTTTCCTTTACCATAACATCTAAGGATGGCACCACCATCTCCCCTTCTAACCACACCAAACATCTGGGCATTGAAATAAATAATAATCTCCACTTTGATGTTCACATCTCACATACCATAGAACTAGTACACAAAAAACTAGGCTCCCTTTACAGGCATAAGTCCTTTCTCTCACAAAAAGCAAGAGTCACTCTTGCACAAAGCCACCTCCTCTCAACTCTATTACACACAGCACCAATCTTTACCCAAATCAGATAATGTGACCTAGACAAACTAGAATCATGCTACAATGAAATAGCCAAGTTTGCTATGAACTCAACCTATAGAACCCATCACTGTGCTGCACTAAAAGAACTAAAATGGCTTGAGCTACCACAGCTACTTAACTATCACCAGCTGGGCACAGCCTACAATATTCTTAAATATCCTGGAAAAAAACCTTCATTATCCAACCTACTTACTGTCTATACTGCAAACTGGTACCTAAGATCCAGTGAAAAATCTGTCCTCTCCATCACCAAGGCTAACAATAATGCAGGGAAAGTGCTCTATTCCCACACCATTGCCAAAAATTGGAACTCTCTTCCCCTATCCGTGTCCACTGCCCCCTCCACATCCATATTCAAAAACTCCCTCAAATCACACCTTCTTAGTACCTGGTTATGCCCTTGTATCACATAACCCTACCCATACTACTATTAACTCCCCAAACTCCTCTCTGATCACATGCTGGATCTCTGATCCCCTGTAGGCTTGGTCATCTGAAAGGGTACTTTTAACTATAGAATCTTACTTGATAAATTTTCTTCTCTTACCAATGTATAACTGACATTGTCTTTTTACTCATGTTCTATATCTTCTTTTACCAGGAGTGTTTTATTAATTTCTTGTTATATTACTATGCTCAGCATACACGATGAAACCTGTTTTGTGTAGTATGCTGGATGTACAGTAACTGACATTGTCTTTTACCTCTGTTCTATATCTTCTTTTACCTGGAGTGTTTTTATTAATTTCTTGTTATATTACTATGCTCAGCATACATGATGTAACCTGTTTTGTGTATTATGCTGGATGTATTGTATTTGTATAACTTGATGCTGGAGCTTTTCTCCCCGGGCCTCCGCTGAAAATGGACCTGGTCCAGTCGGAATTTCCCAGTTAACAAATGTAAAATAAATAAAATAAATAAATAAATAAATAAGTATGGTGAAGACATGGTGGTTTAATGATAGTGTGTTGTCAATATAGGTGTCCAGGCTTCTAATAACTGCCAGTTTGGAGAAGGGTGTTACTGACCTGGTATGAGCTGGGGACTTTCTGTTTTCCAAATAAAGCTGCACTCCATTTGAGTACCATGGGCAGTAGATCAGGTCTTGACAGAAGTCAAGTCCATTTTGATTATTTAAATCTCTGTAGGAAAGATGACAGTTGCTTTGAGGTTGCAGTTGTCAGCAAACTTGGTTAGCCATAGGCCATGAACTTGGTGGTGGATTTTAGAAAAGCAGATGCCGAAAAGGAAGAGACCCAAGACTGAACTCTGCAGACCACTACTAGTGATATGTTTACATTCAGATGAGGCACAAACTATCTTTACAGTGTAAGTTCTTCATCCTAGCCAATTGGTTATCCAGTGCACAGTATAAGAATTTATATTGAATTTTGCCTGGCATCAGGTGCCTAGGCAGTGAGGCATTTCCCTGTGGTACATTTGGTTGAGAACACATGGCTGATGTGACATTCAGCTGCAGAGAAGCTGTGGCAAATTCCCTGTGGGCAAAGAGAAGCACATACTGCCATGCCCACAGCCTTAATAACCAACTGCATGAAGGCAGAAGAAGTAATGAGTGTTGTACTCAGTGTACAGTAAATGCTTATGTAACTACAACATGTAGAAGTGCTACAGCATGGAGGAAATCCTGCATGCTACTGTAGTCATATTTATGCTCCAGTGTGCATTTTAGGTAATGTTCCCTAGACGCTGTAAAGGGGTTAGTGGTCCACACTCACCAATTATAAAGGCACTGTCCATTGTGCACTGCATTTTTACTGCCACTGATGTGCCCACTGGCCAGCCTGCTGCTGATGCCTGCCATACTGCCTGTGTCTCATGTTGCTTTGGGGACCATGGATATTATTTTTCCTGTGTATTTGGTTATTCAAGTTGTGTGTTTGGCAACATACTCTTCTCTTTGCCCACAGGGAATCTGCAACAGACATATTTCTCTGCAGTTGAATGTAACTTCAGCTACATATCCCCAACCAAATGTACCACAGGGAAATGTGTCACTGCCTAGGTGCTTGAACCTATCAGGCACTGAATGGCAAAGCATCAGACAATGTTAATAGAGTGCTAGTCAGTATCTCTAAGGAGACAGACTTGAGTGTTAAGAGATAGTGATTAGATTGAGGTAATACAATACCTGAAATGATATAATAATTTAAATAATACAGAATAATTGGTTAAAAACTGAATGCGTTAGAAAAATATTGATTTAGAAATTTTACAATCATTATGTTAGTCAACATACAAATAGATTTTATTTATTTACTTATGTTTGTACATTTGTTTACCGAGAAAGTCTGACCGGGCAGATGCCCATTTTCAGCAGAGGCCTGAGGAGAAAAGCTACACTTACAGTGAAAATGATTACATATAAAATATAGTATATAGAGTTTCATCATATAACAGAGATGATCATGATTTGGTTAACATTTTTGGAGAGCAAGATTATACAATAGTTACAACATATTGATAGAAGCATAATATCATGTTTAGCCTTAGAAGGAGGATGGGATGTACAGAAGATCAGAGTTGGAAGTGTGCTATGTGTGATTCTACAAGTGTTTTAGTGGGCTGATGGTGTTTTGTAGTAGTAGGTAATAATTTTTAGTTTACAGTTCGAGTTCCTTCAGGAGTTATTAGATTTATGAACACTTGCGCAATGTAGAGAAAGATGGGAGGTAGTATTATTCTGGTCCATTGCATGAGCAGAGCCAGGTGTTTGTGAAGTGATTTTTGAGCAATTTTTTTTTTAAAGTTGGAGGTGTTTGCTACTGATCTGATAGAATCTGGTAGTGCATTCCACATTTCTGCTACATGACTAGATTAAAGTGAATCTCCTGCAGTGTTTTTAGTTTTGGTAACTGTTAGTAAGATTTTATTGGTAAAACAAACTGAGTGGTTGTTGGTATAGGGTGCTATTATATTTTGAATGGCTGATGTCTTATGAGGATGGTGAAGTATTTTGTGAGCCATTGTCAGTTGATATTGAGCAAGTGTGCTGGGTAGATCTAACCAGGAGAGTTCTTTTAGTGAGCGACAGTGGTGAGTCCTATAATTAGTGTTAGTCGCTTTTCAAGGTCGGTTTTCCTACATTAGTGAGCATGGTGGAGACATAGAGGAGGGTGGAGAGGAGATGGGTTTCAGCAATGGATATTCTAGTAGTATTAGTTAGAAATTGTTTATTTCTATAAAGGGTTTCATGTTTTTTGTGTACCTTTTTGACTGTTTGTGCCATGTGTTGATCGGATCCCATATTGTTATCAATTACTACTCCCAGTAATTTGGATTGTGAATCTGGTGCAATTATTGTGTTATCAGAAGCAGTAATGAAGAATGAGGGGGGGGGGTCAGAGGCTCTGGTAGTTTGGATGATCATAAGTTTGGTTTTACTACGATTTAAAATGAGTTGAGCATCAGTGAGAAAGGTTTCAATATCGGCAAAGGATCTTTGTGTAATACCTTGGAGCTGTTGTATGTTGGGGGCAGTACATATAAGTATTGACTCATCTGCATGTTGGATCAAAGTGGCTGAAGAAGTGGCTGTGCTAAAGTTATTGGTAGATAGACTGAACAGAAGGGAGCCTAATATGGATCCTTGTTGCACTTGTAATGTGACAGGGAGGAGAGTGGAAGAGTTTTGCAACCATTTCACAGCTTGTTGGCATCCTGTTAGATAGCTTAGGAACCAGATGATGGCAGAGGGACTAAGGCTTAGGTCAGAGAGAGTTGATAACAGCTTGGGATGAGATACAGTATTGAAGGCTGTAGACATGTCTAGGAAGGCTGTTGAGATACTGTTTCCTTTGTTTCTGTGGTGATTAATGATATCAGTAAAATTCAAGAGGCCTGTTTTAGTGCTATGACTGGGTCTAAAGCCATGTTGAGATATAGTTAGTAGGGTCTTTGTTGTGAGATAGTGGAGAAGTTGTAAGTGAATACATTTTTCAAAAATGTAGATAGAGGAGATAGGATGGCTAAAGGTCTATAATCTGAGAATTCAGTTGAGGTGCCACCTTTGTGAAGAGGGATTATATGTGATATGGGGTACTGGTGGGTGAGCAGTGATGCTGGGAAAAGACCAGTGGTATGATATGGGGTACTGGTGGGCACAGCAGTGGTGCCTGGAAAAAGACCAGTGGGATGATATGGGGTACTGGTGGGCACAGCAGTGGTGCCTGGAAAAAGATCAGTGGGATGATATGGGGTACTGGTGGGCACAGCAGTGGTGCCTGGGAAAAGACCAGTGGGATGGCATGGAGTACTGGTGAGTGAAGAAGGCCATCCTTAGACCTCATCTCAATGCATCCCTACCGGAATAAAAGAAGAGAAGTTAATACGACAGAACCATTAAACTACCTTAAGTGCAGTAAAAGTCCGGTAAAAGCATCATATTCCATATGGCTAGTATGTCAGGACAAAAATGCATAATATGAGACTGAAATAAAACAAGGTGAAATTTCACAGAGGTACTTTCCAAAGGAAAAGATGAATATGTTTAGGACAGTTTGTCCTTTAATAAAATGTTACTTTACACAGCAGGAGGTTTCAAAGACATATATGACAAAGATCACTAAATCTAAAATTAGTAATAAGAAGAGGTTACTGGCTAATTTGTTACCTGGTATAGCTGGAAAGATATGAGCAATGTCTGTGTGGTTTCTGGCAATACACCCTCTAAGTAATGAAGCAGAGGCAGTGACTATAGATATGTCGCTTAGTTCTTTCACACATCTCCTGTTTACTTCCTGTGACAAAATCTGCAGAGCGCAGAGTATTCTTTCATGCAAACATGGACAATATTGTATATCACTACAGTGCAGCCCCTGTTTGTGGAAATGAAACCATTTTGGGTGTCTTAACATTTAGGGTCAGACTACTGTTTTTCAGCAATGTTTGAGTTAAATTGAGGTGCCCATTTCCAAAATCCAGGTGCATCAGCATTGTGCCTTTATTACAAGTAGAGTGTTTGATAGAGCACTTTCAATTTTAATCACTAACCAGAACAGGATCAGACAAGCAACTGCCAGATTAAAACCAGCTGCTGCTAATTTATCTGCTTTTTGTTTTCTTTTCATGAAACAGGCCAAGCTGTGAATTATTTCTGCTTCAGTGGATAGGGCTCCCTCATGGGCTTAAAAAGATATTTAGGTTAACAGCCAAATATGGCACACTGCAGCAACTGTCATATATGAATTGAGAATTGTTCCTGTTAAAAAATATAAAGCTCTATTGAGAAGGCCAGCGACCACGGTTTATATTTTAAGTTTAGTGGCTCAGCCTTTTCTTGCACAGTTGTGGGCAGGGCTCAGAGCAGCTAAGTCATTTATTTCCTTTCCATTGCACTGTCTTTGAATCATCTTTATTTTACAAATATAGGAAAGCACCAGGGTGTACTGCTTTCTTAAAAAGCATTATCCTCTCATTCTCCTCCACCTTAATTATTTTGGACACTGTTATTTTTAGGCAGCACATTAACAACACTGACTGACTCATTACATGTACTAGAATCCTAACAGCACAAGTTAAAGAATAAACCTGTGGCAGTGGAAGTGAAGTGAGGCAGAAAATGAAGTTTGTGTAGAAATGACCCGTTTGGTGAATGGGCATCAGAAGGCAAATTAACCTGAACATATCGTCCAGCCTTACAATACCAACTTGCTTAGGACTGGAATATAGGAAACAGGAAAACAATGAAAAGAGGGAGTCCAGTTTAGCAGACAGCATAACATTGCTGATGTTACCTTCATGGGAGTAAGTTATGCACCAAGTGTCCTCTCGTCAAATTCTGATTCAGCAAAAAATGTTACTTAAGATTAAATTAATGCTGATGTCATGATCGGCTTGTTTGTAACACACATGTGTTGATGCTAAGGCTGACACCTTGAAGGAAAACACTTTAAATAAGAAGCCATAGATTGACAGCAAAATTTTCTAACCATTCCCTTGTGACCAAAAGGATAAACCAGTAACAGAAAACCACAATGTCTATGAAAGAATTACAGTGCAGTTCCCCAATGGTGTGTTGTGTAAGGATCTCATAGGGGTTCAGGTGCCTAGGCAGTGAGACATTTCCCTGTGGTATATTTGGTTGAGGACACATGGCTGAAGTGACATTCAGCTGCAGACAAATATGGGTGTTGCACATTTCCTGTGGGCAAAGAGAAGAGTATGTTGCCAAACACACAACTTGAATAACCAAATGCACAGGGAACAATAATGTGTATGGTCCCCAAAGCAACATGAGACAGCAGGCATTATGGCAGGCATCAGTAGTCGGCTGGCCAGTGAGCATGTCAGTGGCAGTAAAAATGCAGTGCACAATGGTCAATGCCTTTATAATTGGTGTTTGCTTGGACGGATCCACTTCAAAACATCGAATCTCCACAATATCGAATCTGAATTCATCGAGACAACTTCCCCGAATCTACAGTATATCGAACTCCCTGAACAATGAAAACTAACCCTAGGTAAACAGCCACTCAACCACCAGGACAAAACAAAAACAGCAAAACAAGAAAACCCTCCAAGTGGGGGGCTCCACCCCCAAATCTCACTAACTAAATATACCAGCTCTGAGATCACACTACGGTAGAGATGGGGCAAGGTTCACCATGGTGGCCAAGTGATTCCTTTCCTGGGGTTAGTTTTCATTATTCCAGGAGTTTGATATAATTAAGATTTGGTGAATTTGTCTCGATGAATTTGGATTCAATATTGTGGAGATTCAATGTTTTGAAGGGGACACGTGTGGATCACTACCCCCTTCACAGTGTTTAGGGAACATTACCTAAAATGCATATTGGAGCATAAATGTGACTACAGTAGCATGCAGGATATCCTCCATGCTGTAGCACTTCTACATGTTGTAGTTACTTAAGCATTTATTGTACACTGAGCACAACACACATTACTTCTTCTGCCCTCATGCACTTGGCTATTAAGGCTGTTGGCATGGCAGTGTGTGCTTCTCTTTGCTCACAGGCAATTTGCAACAACCATATTTCTCTGCACCTGAATGTCACATTAGCCATGTGTCATCAACCAAATGTAGCACAGGGAAATGTCTCCTTGCCTAGGCACCTGAAGCTGTACCTGGTAATCCATCTCAGCTTTTATTACAAAGCCTAATTATGTTTTCCTACTTAGTTATTTTAAGCTGACTCATCTTAAGTCTATATAATGTTACTAGTCTGAGATATTAAACTGCATTTCTCAAGATTAGCTGTAATCTTACATCTTTCATCCCAAGCTGCTAGCTTTTAGTTTGAGGTTAAGTTGGTTCCCTCATTACCAACTGTTTTTCTTTAATTCTGTCTTCTATACCAACCATTATGTTTGACATAAATACGCTTACTAGAACAGGTCCCAGAACTAATTTCTGTAGTGTGCAACTATTCATTGCACTTTTCTCAGTAACCTAGCTCTTTTACTATCTGTGTTTTCCATTCCAGACATACCTTTGCTTAGTTTTATTACCAAACCCCACCCATATAGTTTTGTGTTGCAGTCTTTTATGTGGGACAGAGCTGAAGGCTTCAGAGAAGAACCAGTATATAACATCAATGAGATTTCTGTTATCCACTTTTACAGATACCAAAGCATACACACATATATATATATATATATATATATATATATATATATATATAAAGTACATACTGTGAATTGATGGTATGTGGCAAAATGTCCTTTGAGAGTGAAGTTTTGAAAGGTATTAAAGGAAAATACCTCCACTCCACAAGCCAGTGCATTTCTTTGTGCGGGTCCCAAGCCTGGACAAATGGGGAGGGTTATTTCAGGAAGGGCATCTGGAGTAAAACTTTTGCCAATTGACACGTGGACAACAATACAGATTTCCATACAAGATCGGTCAAGGCACAGGTTAACAATGACCTACATCACCAGTATTGTTAGCCAACAGGGTGTTGGTGGAAATTGGGCTACTGTTGGCCATAGGAGAAATAGAAGAGGAGGAGGAAGGCATGCCTGAAGGCAGGAAGAGAGGAGGAAGGTTAGGAATGTGGTAGTGAGGGTAGGAACTTTGAATGTTGGCAGTATGACTGGTAGAGGGCGAGAGCTAGCTGATACGATGGAGAGAAGGAAGGTTGATATATTGTGTGTGCAAGAGACCAGCTGGAAGGGGAGTAAGGCCAGGTGTATCGGATGTGGGCTCAAATTGTTCTATAGGAGAAATGGGATAGGGGTTGTCCAGATGGAGCAATATGCCAAGAGTGTTTTGGAGGTGAAAAGAGTGTCAGACAGAGTGATGTTTATGAAGCTGGAAATTGATGGTGTGATGAAATGCTCCACAAGTTGGGTATGGATGGATTAGAAAGAAAACTTTTGGACTGAGTTGGATGAAGTGGTGGTGAGTGTACCCAAGGGTGAGAGAGTGGTGATTGGAGCGGATTTCAATGGGCATGTTGGTGAAGGGAACAGAGGGGATGAGGAAGTGATTGGTAGGTATGGTGTTAAGGAGAGGAATGCAGAAGGTCAGATGTAGTGGATTTTGCAAAAAGGATGGACATAGCTGTGGTGAATATGTATTTTAAGAAGAGGGAGGAGTATAGGGTGACATACAAGAGTACAGGAAGATGCACACAGGTGGATTACATCCTAGGCAGGAAGGCCAGTCTGAAGGAGATTGAAGACTGTAAAGTGGTGACAGGGGAAATCGGAGTTAGGCAGCACAGGATGGTGGTCTGTAGGATGACATTGGTGATCAAGAAGAGGAGGAGGAGAGTGAGGGCATTGCCAAGGATGAAATGGTGGAAGCTGAAAAAGGATGATTGTGAGGTGGAGTTCAGGGAAGAGTTAAGACAGGCACTGGGTGGCAGCGAAGAGTTACTGAATAGCTGGGTAACTACAGCAGAGCTGGTAAGGGAGACAGCTAAAAAGGTGCTTGGTGTGACATCTGGACA
The DNA here is from genome assembly GCF_019279795.1 of Protopterus annectens. Classification (NCBI taxonomy): domain Eukaryota; kingdom Metazoa; phylum Chordata; order Ceratodontiformes; family Protopteridae; genus Protopterus; species Protopterus annectens. The sequence goes on along the minus strand of NC_056739.1, from coordinate 1,080,471,212 downwards.
GAGGAAGGAGGACAAGGAGACCTGGTGGTGGAATGAGGAAGTACAGGAGAGTATACGGAGAAAGAGGTTGACAAAGAAGAAGTGGGATTGTCAGAGAGATGAAGAAAGTAGACAGGAGTACAAGGAGATGAGGCGTATGGTGAGAAGAAAGGTGGCAAAGGCTATGGATAAGGCATATGGAGAGTTGTATGAAAGGTTGTACACTAAGGAGGTAGAAAATGACCTGTACCAATTGGCTAGACAGATGGATCAAGCTGAGAAAGATGTGCAGCAGGTAAGGGTGATAAAGGATAAAAAGGGAAATGTGCTCACAAGTGAGGAGAGTGTGTTGAGTAGATGGAAAAAATACTTTGAGGGCTATGAATGAAAAGATAAGGTTGGATGATGTGGGGATAATGAATCAGGAAGTGCAGTTGATTAGCAAGGAGGAAGTAAGGACAGCTATGAAGAGGATGAAGAATAGAAAGGCTATTAGTCCACATGACATACCAGTGGATGCATGGAGGTGTTTAGGAGAGATGGTAGTGGAGTTTTTCACTAGATTGTTTAATGAAATCTTGGAAAGTGAAAGGATGCCTGAGGACTGGAGAACTGTACTGGTACTGATTTTTAAGAATAAGGGTGATGTGCAGAGCTGTAGTAACTACAGAGGGATAAAAATTGATCAACCACAGCATGAAGTTATGGGAAAGAGTAGGGGAAGCAAGGTTAAGAAGGGAGGTGATGATTAGTGAGCAGCAGTATGGTTTCATGCCGGGAAAGAGCACTACAGATGCAGTGTTCACTCTGAGAGTGTTGATGGAGAAGTACAGAGAAGGTCATAAGAAGTTGCATTGTGTCTTTGTGGACTTAGAGAAAGCATATGACAGGGTGCCTAGAGAAGAGCTTTGGTATTGTATGAGGAAGTCAAGAGTGGCAGAGAAGTATGTAAGAGTGGTACAGGATATGTACGAGGGTAGTGTGACAGTGGTGAGGTCTGTGGTAGGAGTGATGGATGCATTTAAGGTGGAGGTGGGATTACATCAAGGATCAGCTCTGAGCCCTTTCTTATTTGTAATGGTGATGGACAGGTTGACAGATGATATCAGACAGGAGTCCCTGCAGACTATGATGTTTACAAATGACATTGTGATCTGTAGTGAGAGTAGGGAATAGGTTGAGGAGACCCTGGAGAGGTGGAGATATGCTCTAGAGAAGAGAGGAATGAAGGCCAGCAGGACTAAGACAGAATATATGTGTATGAATGAGAGGGAGGCTAGGGGAATGGTGAGGCTGCAGGGAGTAGAGTTGGCAAAGGTGGATGAAAGGGTGGGGAAGAGTGGTAAAGAAGAGAGCACAGGCAGGGTGGAGTTGGTGGAGAAGAGTGTCAGGAGTGATTTGTGATAGACAGGTACCAATCAGAGTGAAAGGGAAGGTCTACAAGAGGGAAGTGAGACCATCTATGTTATATGGGTTGGAGACAGTGGCATTGATGAAAAGACAGGAGTCAGAGATGGAGGTGGCAGAGTTAAAGATGTTAAGATTTGCATTTGGTGTAACAAGGATGGACAGGATTAGAAATCAGTATATTAGAGGGTCAGCTCAAGTTGGGCGGTTTGGAGACAAAGCTAGAGAGGAGAGATTGCATTGATTTTGGACATGTGCTGAGGAAGGATGCTGTGTATATTGGGAAAAGGTTGCTAAGGATGGAGCTGCCAGGTAAGAGGAAAAGAGGAAATTCTAAGACAAGGTTTATGGATGGATGTGATAAAAGAGGACATGCAGGTGATTGCTGTGACAGAACAAGCTGCAGAGTACAGGAAGAAATGGAAACAGAGTATCTGCTGTGGTGACCCCTGACAGGAACAGCCAAAAGAAGAAGAAGAAGACCACCCTCCAAAATATTAATTCCTTATCCCAGATTTTTCTTCTAATGACATCCAGATATAATTTATTTAGAAACCTTTTAGTATATTTCATTCTCATGATTTTCATTGCCCCATATCATGAAGGCCCCACCAGCTCTTTCTGTTTAAATCTTGTACCATTTTAGAAAACAAATTTATCTCAGACTGTGTGGCAGAGGCTTGACAACACGCTTTATAATTTCACTGTTAGTCACTGTCCACAGTTTTAAATATTGAGGCTATGTCTCGTAGACTTTACTAAAGTTCTAGGAAATGCATATTAACAGCTAAAGTGAAGCTGTTTTCCAATGAGCTAGTTGGAAAAAATTCTTTATCTGAAGACATTGATAAATTGTATGTAGTCTAATTTGTAGCCAGTGAAATGTTACTTTTGATCCTATCATTGGGGAAAATATGACAGTATGAAATAGTACAGGTAATTTTCATCTGATTTATTATATTTTTTCAAATTATAACTGATACCACCAATGAATGAGCAGTGCTCATAGACATGCTGGCAGGTTTAGCACCAAAGCAACAGCTTTGAATACTTAACAAAATGTTGCTATATACATACTTTCCATTGAATGAAGTTTAAATATACAATGAAAAGCTTTTTACAATCTTATAACTAACACAAATCAGAGTAAGTTAGTGAACGTGAACTACTGATACTGCTTACAGAAACATTCTAATTAAATAGTTACACCATTGCCACTGTATCTAACAATAGAAAAAGCGGGTCTATATTAGAACATCGAAGTTTCACAACTTTGAATGTTCTAATATCGACCCCTATTCAGCAAAGCTGAGAACATCGAACATGAGGAACAGGGAAAAAATTTGCTGTTCTGAAACACATACACACAACACAAGTACACCAAACAAACAGCAATCCACACACATACACTTAAAATCTTACATCTAATCCTACACTAAACTGTACAAACACCACTAACTATCCACTTACCTTAACCCAAACCCTAACCCTAAGGTCCGTCACTATCGCACACTCAGCCCACCCGCGCCTTAACCCCAACTCACCTAACCAGCCCTATCCCTCACGTCCACACAATTGCACACTTACCTGACCCGCGCCCTAACCCTAACTCACCTAACCCGCCCTAACCCTCACATCCACACAATCGCACACATACCTAACCCACGCCCTAACCCTAACTCACCTAACCCATGCCCAATCACACACTTACCCGAACCCGACCCGTAACTTTCCACCATAACGCTGAAAATAGTGAAGCGACAGAAACGGGCAACCAAATTCTTTCCCTAGGAAAAAAATCAGTTTTCTGTCGTTTTGCTATTTTCAGCGTTCACTAAATAGGGGTCGATATTAGAACATTCGAAGTTGTGAAACTTCAATGTTCTAATATAGACTCGAAAAAGCATCTAATTTATTATGTCTAGGCTGTATAATAATGTTGGTAGACAAATGTTATTATGGTAAGCAGATGAGAAGAGACTGAAAACCAAACTCATGCCCACCAAGGACATTTGGGGGTATAAAAATGAATAATTATTACCTGTATCCATCAGGTCTATACCCTCCCTCCCATCTTGCAAAACCACTCTGAAAGACATCCTAGCTAAAATCCGGGTGTGTTCTTGCTCAAAACCAGAATAAACTATATCCCTAAATGTGAACAAGTACCTTTTCATTTCTATACCTTCTTAATCTCTTCTCTCTCTTCATCACTTGCTTCCTCACAGCTATGTAATTCTCTTCCCTGACTTTCTCTCTAAAATATACCATAAGCCTGTTTTTCCCTCACTTAATATCACAATTCCTGTTTGTATTAGACTAACTTACCTTTCATTTCTCTACAAACTATATAAAATGTCTCTGAATATTAAATGAATGCCATATACCTTGTACTGATTCTTAACCATTGTTTTTTATATTGTCTAATTTGTTGTAATTATTTAAACTGTAGATATTTTTGTTTTATTTTTGAAGATTGTAAAATTATTGTTCTTATAATGTTTTGTAATAATTTGGAGGTTTTCTCCCTGGGTGTCCGCTGAAAATTAGCTTCTTCACAGTTAGATTTTGCCGGTAATCAAATGCCTATAAATAAATAAATAATAAGAAACCCACAAAGTGATTCTGATGCCCACACATATTTTTAATTTTGCTTGAGGGTGAATTTTTTTTTTTTTATAATTAAGCCAATCTGTTACGAACAAGTATGAATTTCCAGTTAACACCATATGTCTATTCACTATTTTAATAGTATATGGAGCAAAACATCTATAGCAGAAATGTAAAAGTAATTACCTTTATCCTGCTGTCTTATGTGATATGTCAGCTGTATAAAGCCTACTGATTCATATATACCCAGATTTTCATTGCACTAGTTACACTGCATTGCCTGTACAGATGAATGACAAACCCCAGAACTTTCGTGCTCAAGAATCAGGGATAAAGACAACAATAATGGGTGAACAAAGGGCAGAAATCGGGTGGAAATTTGAATTTTTACTCTAGTCCACTTAGAAAGTTAACATAACAATAGATTTTACACTAATGTGCATTTTCTGAAGCATAAATATGTATTGAACACTAATGTGTGGCATAACTGACTGGCTGTAATCCTCTGTGATTTACCAGAAAACCTAACGTTTTATGAGGGACAAGGCAAAAATATGAGAACAAAATCAAGGACATTTGAGAGCTATCATGAACAGTATTAATTGTTCTTTTGACATATACTAAAAGGTTCCTAAATAAATTATATCTGACATAATCTTGCTGTTACATTAGTTATTTTCGTGGAACAAGTACAGTCTGGGCATCATAAAATAACATCCAAACCAAAGGGTTAAAAAGGTCAGACAGACAAACCATTCAGTAAAAACTGCAAGAAAAACCCAGCCAAGTCCATCTTTACTGTGTAATACCTTATACCTCATGTAGTTTAGGTCATGAGATGTATGCAAATTACCCCTTAAGGACATACAGTGTTTGAGCTACATGGTTCTGAATCCCCATGACTTTTTACTTTTTAAGTCTTTATAGGTACATTCATGTCACATTTTCATTTGCACATTTTTCCTTAGAAACTTTACTGCACCCCACAGACTGTTCCCAAAATACCCATCAGCTCCAGTTGTTGGAGATGTTATTCTACCAGTAGTGCCTGGGTGTATATGTTTGAGAAGGCCCTGTATTGCCTACTCTATACTGATGGTGCATGAATACAACAGTCAGTGCTGCTGGCTTGTTGTTTCCGGTTCCTGTTGGGGTATCTTCTGGGAGGTGTTTGCAGTTCCCACTTTGTTCACGGGGGATTTATGAGGGGGGACTCATGCTTTCAAACACATGACAAAAACTGGACTACATGAAGAGACAATGGACGAGCTCTTGGATTATGTAGACCAGGTGGGTATGACCCTAGCCCTGAGCAGCATCCTGCCATCACCCAGAATTATACCACAGTACAAGCAGAAAATGATTGATTTCAACAACTGGCTAAGTTTCTGGTGTCATTCTAAGGAGATCCAGTATCTGCCTGCCTGGGATGACATGACTGACTGACCTCGATGCTTTGCCAGAGATGGCCTGCATCTGTCACCCCTGGGCTTCCAGATACTGGCTAAGGCTCTTGCCACCCCTATAGTGCCTTTTTTAGGTGGTGTTCCAAAGACCAAATTACCATCATAACAGCTGCAAACAAATGCAGTCTGAGGATCATGCTGCTCAATGCTAGAAGTCTAAATCTCAAAATGCACTCACTCGAAGCACTCCTTAAAATGGAGAACATCGACATTTGTGCTGTAACAGAGACTTGATTCAAGGCAGCAAAAAGCACCCTGCACTACCAAGCTATAACACAGAACTTGGACTGATGCTCCAAAGGTGGTGGTGTTTCCATATTCAGAAAGGATGCGCACACCTCCAGATTGGTAGCCCAACATAACGCATCTGAGATACTTCAAATGCAGCTAACATGGGTGAGACAATGATTCAGGTCGTAACCTACTATAGGTCCCCAACCATGTCCCAAGACTCAAACTCCATGTTCCTAAGCACCCTGGTGAATATTAGGGTCCAACCTAACACTCTCATACTGGGCGACTTCAACTACCCCTCTGTTCACTGGGAAAACTACTCATGTACCAATACATTTGTCCAACGCTTTCTGGAATTCATTAATTCCAATGCCCTGGACCAGCTCGTTCTTACCCCCACTAGAGGTAGCAACATCCTTGATCTGGTCATTACTAACATGGGCGACCATTGCTCTACACCAATAGTCAACTCCTCCCTGGTTAGATCCGACCACAAACTAATCACTTTGGAAATCCACATCCCTCCCACCCCCCACCCCCACAAAGGTAACCACCATGAAAAACTTCACCAAAGCTAACTTTGGGCTCCTAAAAACAGAAGTGGCTAATTTCACGGCATCCATGCAAATGGAGAATAGTTGCATGACCGCTGAATCATACACCAATGCACTGTACGAACACATACACAAATGCATGAATCTTGCCATACCCAATAGAACCAAGACGTTTTCCTCAAAAAAAAAGGAAGCCAATCTGGTGGTCCCCTGCCATAAACAAACTCTACAATAGAAGGAGGAAACTGATGCAAAATAAGGTGAAGTCCCAAGACTGGAAAAACTCCCTTATCCGCCTCAACAAAAGTTTGAGATCCCTCATAAAATCCTCTAAAGCTATCTATGAAAATAGAATTGCAGTAGATAGTAAAGACAATCATAAGGCCTTCTAAAGTTATGTAAAGAATCTCCACAGCAATACCCAGATTTGCTCTGAGCTACTGCACAATGGTACCTCCTATAATGAGCCAACAGATATTGTCAATATACTGGCCAACAGATTCAGTGCCAACTTTACCCCCGCCCCAAAGGACCAATCACAATACCAGTAGATTGCCAGGCACCCAGTATTACTGCTGCATAGGTTAAAACAGCACTGTCCAAGGCCAAGAATACAGCTTCTATGGGACCTGCCAATATCCCTGGCTGTGTTCTACATGAATTACAGAGTGAATTGGTACCTCACCTGTGTGCTCTGTTTAGTCACAGCCTCACCTCAGGCTTTGTCCCTACCGAATGGTGCACTGCTACAGTCATCCCTCTCCACAAGGAAGGAATGACTACAGACCCAGGGAACTATCACCCCATTAGCTTGATGAGTCTGATATGCAAAGTTATGGAATGCATCATCATGGACCTAATAAACAAGGATATAGGGAATCTCCAAACTCTGGATTCTACACAGTTTGGTTTTGTGAAGGGTAGATCATGCCTGCTCAGCTTGGTTGACTTCTTTGAGTCAGTCACCAGAGCTGTGGATGAAGGCAAGGTGGTTCATACAGCCTACCTTGATCTGGCCAAGGTCTTTGATACCATTCCCCAGTCAGGAATCATAGAAAAACTCACTAAGCTAAGCATCAAGCCATATATCACTAGGTGGGTTGCAAACTGGCTCACAGATAGAACCCACAGTGTGAAAGTAGCTGACTCCAAGTCACACTGTTGACCAGTCATGAGTGGAGTCCCACAGGTTCAGTCCTGGATCCTCTCCTGTTTGGTATCTACTTCTCTGAAGTCTAGGCCAGCATGAAGGGACTCTGGCTGACAAAGTTCACAGACGATTGCAAGTTGGGAGCTATTATTAACTCCCCAAGTGATGTCGATATCCTACAGAATGGCCTCACTGTGACCAACGACTGGTGTGTCATCATCCCCCTTGGGAAAAACCCGGTTCCCTTGAATTACCACATCGATGGTAGTCCACTGAACACAGAAGGCGTTATAAGAGATCTAGGAACACAGATTGACAGCAACCTCTCTTTTGACCACCACATTGCCACTGTGGTGAGAAAGTCCTTCTATGTGGCACATTTCATTACTAAGGGTTTTGCATCCAGGAAGAAAGAGGTCATTGTCTCCCTCTACTCTTCCCTCATTAGGCCAATCATCAAGTACAATGCCCCATTTGACATGTACCTCACTAGACACCTGCAACAACTGGAGAGGCCACAAAAGTACCTCACAAAGAGGATCCTAGGCCTTAAACATTTGTCCTATATGGATAGACTCAAAAAACTCCATCTATTCTCTGTCTCATATCGCCTACTTAGAGGCGATCTCTGCTTGACTTACAAAGTCATGTCTGACCCAGCTCTGTTAGAAATGCTACATGTAAAGAAATCCCATTCCCTCTGCACCACACGCTCCAGAGACCTCAACCTCATTACCACAATCAACAGAACATGCTGGAGGGACAGGTTCATAACCCAGAGACTGCCCATGCTATGGAACAGACTTCCCATACATGTCAAACAGAGCACCTCACTGGCCCTCTTCAAGAGAAATCTTGATGAGTGGATGGAAAATAGAAAATTCACCCTGGGGATCACTCCAGTGACTCTACTCGACAGAGGCACTAGGAACTAAGGTCGGGTGGCACAATGGTAGGGTAATCCTATGGGGTAGGCTTGTAAAGGCTCCAGGGTCATTAGCCTAGTACATACCTATGAACCTATGAATTAGCAAAGTTTCAAATTACCCCTTGCTGTGTGAGTATGTATTGGTGTGTTCTTTGATGGGCTGATGTCCTACCAGATCTGGCTTTCTTACCTTATATCTGCAGCTTCCTGGGATATGATCCAGCTTACATGACCCTGAATTTGATAAGTATTTAATATTAATGAATAGGTACTAATAAAGCAAATCTGTACACATATTTTATATTCCTAGTAAAGACTATAAACAGGTTATTGTCACTCGTCCCTCTATACATACAAGACAAAGCAGGAGAGGTAGTTTGTTTAAGATGCTTTATTACATAGAAAGACATCAGGATGGATAGCAGTATCATTACATATAAATAAACTGATTAACAGACACACCTTACATACATGCATACCTACATCTCAACAGCTTACTACAAAATGGCAGTCAGACTTGCACATGCTCAGTATTTATACACTTGTGCAAGCCCTTGGATAGCTTCTTAAAGAGACATACACACATTGAGCTACATCCTCCCTCTTAAAAAGATTGTCCATAATCAAAATGACATCACAGTTAAACATGCATCAATATAGACATTTAAAAACAAACACAATGTTCATGTCCAAATTGCTGTGTATCTAGAACATGGTCTGAAGATGGGACCGTATCTTGTAACATAACAATCAGGACTGGGTTTAACAACAGGGACAGTCTTTCGGTGAACAACTTGTATCAGGAACTTCGGGATTCATCACAGGAACAGTAATATTCTCTGGAACTTCTTCTGGAAATGGAATACTGGACAACTCACTCTGAGATAAATTGTCTTTCTCACAGGCTATATGCTGTGGCATAGGCTGGGACACTGGTATCAAATGCTTCTAATTCCACCTAAAGTCAACTCCGTGTGATTCCACAATGTACAATCTCGGCTCTGGGCAGGTGTTCTTCACGACTCCAATCTGATCATAACCTCTGGATGTTTGCATCCTTACTACTTCTCCTTCTTGTAATGGATTGAGCAGTTTGCTAGTCTTATTGTAATAGGATTTCTGGGTTAAACACTTTTTCAACAGATTGGTTGTTACTGACCTGTTGTTTTTGACACATGGAACCAACAATTGACTATTGGTTGGTAATGTGGTTCTGGTTTGTCTTGATAGAAGTCTCTGGGTAAGTGAACCAGTAGCTGCATTGAATAACTTGAAAATTGAGTTTCTGGCTAGAGGATATTCAGGTTGGACTGATTCCACATTTCAGTTGCCATGGGGAAACACAAAAAGTTAACTCCATTCTTTTAAATTTTTGGTTTGCAACATATATTATACAACCCTAGGGGGTGGTGACATAGAAAATATTACAGAGGGCATGAGCAAAATGGATACTGAAGCTTAGCAGCTGAAGTTCCTGGGTTGAATGCTGCCACTACCCTAATTAGTTAATTGAGTAATGGATATTTGACTATTTAAATTGAAAGCGCTCACCATTTTCTGTTTTGTCTATTAATAAACGTTCTCAGTGTGCTAGCTCGGTGCATTTTCTTTCATTTTGTTTAAGTGAACCAAGATGTTTATCACGAGGAATGTTTCTAAGATTCAAGAGATTCAGGAAAATATCACTATTGTCTCGTTTCAACTTCTCTAATAACTGCTTTGCACTTTGAACTGCACGTTCTGCCAAACCTTTTGATACTCTGGGCTACTCATGGCATGAGTAAAGTCCCACTCTTTGGAAAATCCTTTGAATTGTTGGCTTGTAAATTGTGTGACATTGTTAGAAATAATTTTGTGTGGACAACCATGGACTGTAAAATGACACTTCTTAGCAATGACAGTATTGGATGCTAGATTAGGAAGCAAGTCAATCTGTAAACAATTAGAATGAGTCTATTAGTACCAAGTAATGTTGACCATTCCACTCGAAAATATCAGTGGCTACTGTCAACCAAAGTAGTTCAGGAATCTGGTTCAGCTGAAGTGGTTCTTTAAGTTGATGTGGCTTTGTACTGTTACACACAGAACAAGATGAAGGTACTTTCTCAATATCTTGGGACATAGAAGACCAAAATACTAATTCCCTCACCCTTCTTTTGGTAGAGTATGCTCCTGGGTGACCTTGATGTAAGATGATAATGTACCCTTGTTACAAAAACTTTGGAAAAATAACTTTAGGACCTTTCATAACAATACCATTGTCTGACAAAATCTCATCTCTGTATGGAAAGTAAGGTTGCACTTCTGGAGGCAAACTAGATTGCTTTGATGGCCATCCTTCTTTGAGGAAGTGTTTGAGCTTCTGTAAAACTGGATCTGTGGCTGTATAATCTCTAAGCTCATCAAGATGTGTGGAAGAAATATTTCTCCCATCCATGACTTTAAAATCAAAGTGCTCATTCTCATGCTGTTCACTGGTATTTCTGGGTGATATGGGTAAGGTATCAGCAAGATAAAGAAGTTTGCCTTCTTGTAGACAAGATTGAAATGATACTTTTGCAATCTCAAAATCATGTGTTGCAATCTGGCTGGTTATGCTTTCTGGAAATAGTGACTAGAGGAGGTTGGTGATCTGTTTCGAGCTGGATATGTCTACCATAAACACAATCATGGAACATCAAACATGCAAACACAGTTACCAAAAACTCTTTCTCTGTCTGAGCATACTGCTTGGGTAAGAGTTCTGGACGCATAAACAACAGGTTGACCCTCTTGTAGAATGACTGCACCAAGACGAAATTTCAAAGCATCACATGAAAGAGTAACTGGCTTGTGGATGTCATAGTATCCAAGAGTAGGTGGACTGGCAATTCTCTGTTTGAGGACATCAGATGTGTTGCCCTAACCAAGACCAGGATACATATTTACGTGTTAGCTCTCTGAGTGCTGTGGATATTTGACTCAAGTCTGGAATTAACTTGCCTAGGTAGCTAACCATGCCAAGAAAACATTGCAGGGCGTGAACATTGTCTGGAGCTGACATCTCAAGAATGGATGTTTGCCATTCTTTTGGTCTGGTCTTTGTTTGGTCTGGTTATAAGCCTGAACTGGTAAACAAATGACCAACATAAGTGACTTCTCATATCCTGAACTTGGATTCAGGTTAAGATTCACTTGACATGCCCTTTCCAAAACTTTTCTGAGGTTTCTGTCATGTTCTGCTTCACCATTACCTCCTACTAGTATGTTGTCTACTACAATAGCACAAGGATACCCAAAAATAATTTGCTCCATTGCACGTTGAAAGACTTCACTTGCAGAATTTATCCCAAATGGCATTCTCAGAAATCTGTACCTTCCAGAGTACTAAAAGTAGTTAGTAACAAGGACTTCTTGTTAAGGGAAATTTGCCAAAACAAACTCTTTGCATCTAAGACAGAAAAAACAGTGGCATTTGGCATAAGAGCAGCGACTTCTTTGACTGTATGCATTGGATGATGAGGTCTTTTCATTGCCTTGTTCAAATTTTGTGGCTCAATACATATTCTGATGTAGTCTGAGCTTTTCTTCTGAGCTACCAGCGTGGAAGATACCCACTCAGTCGGTTCATTAACTGGACAAATCACACCTTGCTGCACCATTTTTGTCTAGCTTGGCTTTGACTCTGGTCTGCATGGCTATTGGAACTTTTTGGGCTGACCTGATAACTGGGCTGACATCTGGGGGTCTAACTTCATGGAGTACACAACTGGAAGCTTGCCTAGTTTGTCTTTGAAAAGATCAGCATAGGTAGAAAAAATATACTGGGCAAAATTAGAATAGTGGTCTTTTAAGCTAACATGGTGGACTTCCTTATTAAATGAAAGCAGTCCCTGTCTCTGAGCCCTAATAATGACTGCACGTGCCTCTTGACCACAAGAAATAACAAGTCGTAGCTTCTTCCAGCAGAATAACACAACAGCATTACTGAGCCTTACGTTTGAATCTCTTCACCACCCTAAGCAACAAGCTTTGCACACTTTGCCAGATTAAGCCTTTCACCAGCACGCATTCTAGCAAATGTTTCTGCAGACATAACATTGCATTTTTTGCCAGTATCAACTTTGAGCTCTATGGGTTTGCCATTTTTCCGAATAGTATAAAATAATTCATTCTTGGCCCATAAATCAACTGCAATGACACACCATAAACATGAAAAGTATGACATTCTGAGTCATGGCTTTCTAATTGATCAACTCATTTCTTAAAATGTTCCCATTTAATAAAAGAATGTCTGGCCTTTGATTTATAAAATCTTTTGAAATGATTCCATTTATTACATCTGTGGCATTGTTGACCAAAAGCTAAGCATTTCTCTCTCTTTTAGATTCATGACTGCTACCACAATTACGACAGTTGGCAATGAAATTAGGTGTTGGCCCTTGCTTTGAGTTTGCTGACTCACTCTTATGCTTCACTGAGGCTGTGCAAACTCTGGAACTTGCTAGAAAGCTCCGGGGTTTACCTGTGAGTGTTGTGGGGGCTACATTTGCTGCCATGTGCCTGAGCCTGTTTCTTTTAACCATGTGCTGCATGCTATCAACGTGAGCTTTAGAAGTTACTGGAACATGCTTTTCTCATTTGTAAGCACATCTGTGCACTCCTCCATGAGCTCATATATCTGACAGATCTTCGTGGCCTTATTCAAAGTGAAATCATTGTCACGAAGCAAAATCTTTCTCACAGCATCATTTTTAACACCACACACAAGTCTGTTCTTTATCAACTCATCCCTTAAATAACCAAATCTGCATGTTTTAGCCTTATTTCTCAAATTGGTTATATATGCTGCAAAACGTTCACCAGGCTTTTGATCCCTTGTATAAAATAAGTGCCTCTCCATTGTAATGTTTTTCTGGGGTTACATATTTCTCTAAATTTACATTTTAAGCACTTATGGTCCTGCCATGACTCATCTGGTACAACAGTATGATGGTTTTCCCCTCTCTGGCAAAGATAGCAGGTGCCTACACAAATGAACATTCCCCTTCAGTGGCTTCTGACCCAGCTAAATTAAGCAGAGTAAATGCCTTTGTATGGTCATCTTTATCAGAAAATGCAGCCTGTATGAAAATGTACTCTTGCTCAAACACTCTTCAGTTCTCTGCAATAGTATTATCAAACACAAGTGCACTTGATTTTCGAAATCCTTCAGCCATGCCAACAAAGTATGCTCAAGCACACTGAAAATATGACCCTTATAATTATATGAATAAGTTGCCTCTCTGCAGCTTGCAGTAACACTCAAATGCACAATAAACTCCTCAAAATACTGTACTTTGCGAAATATGCTCTGAGATGGCTGTATTTTTGAAATAACTGTACTGTAACACTGCACAAACATGCAAACACTTCATACACTTCTGAGAACTTGGATAGCCTTATTTAATATGAAAATACGTGCTTTGTGAAAAATGTGGTCGTTTCTCTTGATTTTATTCGTTTTATGCAATTCAGACTTTATTTCACAGATTTTCCATAGTAATTTGAATATTTCTAGCATTATCAGACATTTCAACTTATTTTAATATCATTTAGAGCATTCTGTATGCTTCATTTCATATTTTGTAAATAAATAGTTTGAGCAAGTTTAACATCTGAAATTTGTATCTGACCTGTTTTGTGAATTATACCACTCCTGTATATATGTCCAACAGTAGCTAAATGCCTCACGGATTCAAATTGGAGAAACTGGAGTTCTTTCTGGCCATAAGTCTTTCAACCATGCTTCTTCTGACACCATGTTGTTTGCTCCTCTATATATAGAAGACAAAGCAGATGGGGTAGTTTGTTTAAGATGCTTTATTACATAGAAACACATCAGGATGGAAAGCAGTATCATTAAATATAAACAAACTGATTAACAGACAGACCTTACATACATACATGCTTACATCTCAACGGCTTACTAATAAATGGCAGTCAGACTTGCATGTGCTTAGCCCTTGGATAGCTTCTTAAAGAGACATACACACATTGATCTACAGTTATATTGTCCAGTCCGCTAATTTCAAAAATATTTCCTAAATCAAACATAAACTATTATGTTCAATATTAACAGTAAATATGAAATGTATAACTGAGAAATGTAAACCCATCATTGTTTTCCAAGTGTGTAAGGTCTCCACAATACTTTTTGAACCTTTTTACCTCACTGCCTGTTAAGCATCAGTCCCCTGCTGTCAGTCGGACCATTCATTCTCATCACTGGGATGAAGGTCAAATGGGAAGGGTGGGGTATCATTCAGACAGCCATCAAGGGTGGTTTGAAATTTTCTGTTGCATTAGACCATAGTGTCTACATGCACTCATTGAAGATCTGGTGGAGGAGACATGCAGTGGGCTAACCACAAGTGGTCATCCCCTCACTTCAGCAAGAGATGTTCACTCCAAACAGGCCTCCTCCTCCCATGAAGTATGAGCCATAGTTTTCTTGGTCCCTACCAGGGAAATTACACTACCTAGTGTGCCCCCAAGTGCATGCAACCCCCCATCCAACAGGAGAGTCAAACAGGCCATACCCCTTCACTGCTCTTCCTCCCTGTCTACCTTAACCAGTACTGGGGCTGCTAATGAACCCTTGTCAACCCTTGGGTTATAGTTAGAGCTCCATCCCTCTGTGCTATGGAACCAGGCTTGGTCTTTACAGCATTTATATGAAATGGAGCTCTCAGTTATGTATTTTGGACCAGAGAAGACAACATGATCTGAACTTCAATATCAGAACTTGTCAAAGATTTGTGATGCATGGTTAGGCTTAAAAAGGCCTTTGTGGTTGTTAGCCTAGTAAACAGCTATGAACCTATGAACCTATATTGTCAAAGCTGTGGCAAGGTATCTGAGTTAAATCAAGTGACTGCATTGTAAATAGTACAACATTTATATCATCATTAAAAATTTTGTTTCTGCTAGCTTCATGGTCTAGCTGAATAAAGCCCCAATTATGATGCAGGTGATCTGATTTTAACCAGTAACTTGGAAGCCTGTGGGAGCTGGCAAGGGAGGATGAAAGTTAAATGTCTGGTGTCAGCTTGCCCATCCTGGCAGCTCTGGCTAGCCAACTGGGTGACACCTAGTATTTGCACCAGTTGTTGCACCTATGGAGCACAAGCAGAATACAGAGGCATGATTCCTGCAGTTGACTGCATGGAAACATAGCTCAATCAGCTATTACAAGAAAAGGGAGAATGCTCCAGTGAGGAGAGGAGTCCACCCCACTGGTCCAGTAGGCTTGCCTGCTTTGTATGACTCAACTCTCGCTTTGGGGAGGAACAAATAAGCTAATAAGGCTCCCTGGGCAGAAATGAATTGGTCATAGACTTTTGCCTAGCTTTGGGATGCCTGGTCCTCACTCCCCCCAACCCCACACACACACACCAGGGATGGAATGAATGGATCATTTGGTGAAGGTAACGTGTCCATCTAAGAGGTACAGTAGGGAACAAAAAAATAGTTCTAATTGTAATATAGTCAAATTATAAATATGAATATGAATTCATTTGTTTGAATATTGTATACATTTAATTGTATTTTACCCACTGCAACGAGGCATGTAGTGGCTGCTAAATGAATGGAGTTGAGGAAGCCAAGTTACTTTTTTTTAAAAAGAAGCAGTTGGGAAAACTGCTATAGAAAGATTGGGGGCTGAGGTCCCCTAGGCAATTAATTTTAGGCAGACTGCACTGAGCAAAAGCATCTCAACCAAGATATTTAGGTGGAGGAGTCATAAAAGTGAGAAGGTAATATTAGCTCTCATTTAGAAATGGAACCCAAGACCTTCAGCATAGTGTGCTGGTGTCACTGCCTTTGGACCAAAATGAGCCTCTGGAAAAATAGATGTTGAGGTTTTCCTTAAGGGCCTTATCCTTTCAGCTAGGAAACTCCAAGCATGATAATCAATTACAGACAAGGCCCTCTGCTTAGGCACTGTTAGCATCAGAGAAGTGAGTGAAGGAGGGTAAGTGCAGAAGACAGAAGCATTATTCTGGCATAATGAAGAAAGCCAGATGTCTCTTTAACCCTGGCAAAGTCACAGAAGATGTATTCTGACCTAGAGAAAGAAGTCTGTTGTTGCACTAAATCTAGTTAGACTGGAAGGAACTATTTCTATGGTGTGCTAGTATGCAGCATTCTCTAAGTAAGACTCTTGGGCAGTTATTTTGAGCAACTTTTTAACTTCCTGTAAATGCTATCTTGCTCTTTTTTGAGCTGCAGTTTGGCACAAGCAATAAAAACTGCGGTGGTGGTGCTGCGGTAGCGTTGTTGCCTCACAGTAAGACGTTGTCCTGTTCGATTCTCAGCTAAAGCGTCTTCTGTGTGAAGACATGCATGAATGGGCGTACCTTCATTGAAGGTTGTGCGTCAGAGCTGGCAACTTGGTACGTAAAAATCTACTGCCAATCATTAGCGGACCGGAGTTCTGCTGTGGCGACCCCTAACCGGGAAAAGCCGAAAGATACAACAACAGTTTGGCACAAGCAATGCATGCAGTGAAGCTAATGAGGAGTGTGAACTGTCTTGTTTTGGTTTACCCTCTCCCCAAGTGTAATGGCAGAAAATTTATTTTCTGTTGATTTGTCAAAATAAACCAAATGTTAATCTTTACTGCCTCCTGCGATTACTTTATTGTTAATAACAGCCTACCTGTTGTCATACCACATAAGTGGATTGATCTTTGCTATTTTCGAGCTACTGTTCAGGTCACATAGAGGAGGTCCAAAGCTACATAAGAAACATATGGAAAAGAAATCAGCCAGTACATGTTTGGGAAGAAACTGAAGGACCTGGAGAAAATGTATATCAGCATAAGGGAACTGACAGTATCCAGAGGCAAAGACTGAAATCTATAAATTCAGTGAGACAGAGGAATGCAGGGTGAGCCTCATGACCAGGATAGAAGCCATGGTGATTATCAGTATAAAAAGGGATTTGTTGAAGACAATGAAAGCTGTTTTTGTACTACCCTCTGAAATATCTGAACCAAGTAACTAAGCAGGGCATTGGACGAGTGGCTACCAAGATGGTTTTATCATTTTGTATAAGTATAACCACAGCATTCTTTCCCTGTTTCAGAAATGCTTTTCCCCAGTAACCTGACCTGTTTAGCAATAGAACTTAACAAGGTCGATAAGCTAAGGTAGTTCGCTATTAATGGGGGCAGAATTTTGGAGACGGGTGGTAATCAGCTAGGCACATAACATATCAATAACACTTCATTGAGTTCATTGTCACTGAAAATAAAACATCAGCTTTATGACAGCTGACTGCACAAAACTTCAAATGACCGTTTTGAACACATAAATAGTAATCATTCACTTCATATATTAAGACTTAATCCTACAGGTTTCCTGCTAAAGCAGTTTCAGTAGTTTAGTCTAAAATATTCTTCTTCTACTTCTGATGAAACTACAAGAGACAGTTTACTTTGTTTAACAGAAATGTGCAATTCATGAACAGGCACAGAGTGCTGAAGATAGAAAAGCAGTGTAACAAATCCACATTATTTGATCTTCAGCCACTAATAGCCATTAAGAACAAACGTTACTGGTGATGTTAAACTCCAGTTATACAGAGACAGTGCTATAACATGTGAGATCTGGCAGTATAAATCTGAGTAGCACTAAAACAAATCCATATGGAACATTTCACCTAAGGTACTCCTATGTGGAACACAAATGGTTACTCAGAAATTCAATAAAACATAATCGCAACTATTTTTGCAGTAGACTGTTTCTCCTCTCTACTACCAATACAGTGACTGTATTCCCATGCTTATAAATAGAATAAGCTAATTTTGAGGTAGAACTATCTCTGAGTAAAGAGCCCATTTGATTTTACTGGACATTCAAGGTTGTTTAGCATATTTTGTTTGTGGAGGTGCTGAGGCAAAGCCTTCAGTTTAAAGTGCAGAGAGATCAGTCCCCAGTATAACACTTTAAATGTGTTTTTTTTTTGCTTTTTTGCCGAACTGTTAGTTTAACTGTACGTCAATTAAAATAATTATTTCACAAGCATTTACTCACACTTATACATGCTTAATTATACTCTCCCCAAGAGTGACATACACAATTCATCCCACCTTATTAATATTAACGATGTAAATACAACATGACTAGCTTATACTTCCATTATCAGAAGATTTTTTAAATGATGATTTTAAAAAGTGGCTTGAAACGAAGTTTTATTTTTACATAAAAGAGTGCATGCACAAGGATGCATGCAAACACTTTTTTTATTTAGAAATGAAACTGTTCCAATGCTTGAAACATGATCTTTAATATCCTTGCTATCAGTTCAGACCATAAAGCTGTCTCCAACTAAGGGCACCTGAAAACCCAAGAAGTTTTAAGAATTACTCCAAGGCAAACTTCCCACTACTAAGTGACACCTAAATAAATTTCAACCCCACCCTAATCCTAAGAATTACTATGCCCTAAGCAAAAACATTCACAGAAACCCTATATAACCATACTGATAGGTTGGCATAATGGTTAGGATATTTGCCGTACAGACCCCAGCTGCAGGGTTTCATTCTCACATGGGTTAATTGGCTAAGCTTAAAATGGCCCACAAGGGTAGTTAGCCTAGTACTAATCTAGGAACCTATGAACCTACCTACTTGAAATAAGTACAGGGCTAGTGCAAAAAACAAGCCATCCTGGTGGAATTCCACCACTGATAGACTATATAACAAAAGGAAGAATCTCATGGCAAAAACTAAAAGGGACAATGCCCAGCAAGGCAAACACTGCCTCATCAGCCGAAATGAGCAACTCAGGGGGTTAATAAAGTCCATAAAAGTTAAATCTGAGGTAAAAATAGCCATCCAGGTCAAAGACAACCACAAGGCTTTCTCCATATATGTCCAAAACCTCAAAAGGCACTACACAGCAATGTCCCAAATTAATTGAAAATGATGCCACCTACATGGAACCAGAATATATAGCTAATCTCCTGGATGACAAATTTGGCAAAACTTTACCTCTCCCCTGAAAATTCCTCAGGAAATTCCATCATCCCCAACCATCACTAGAGAGCAAGTCCTCAAGGTGCTCTCCAAGGCCAAGAAAACTGCATCAGTGAGTCCTCATAATATCCCAGGCCTTCTCAATAGCATGAAACATGAACTATCAGTTCCACTAGAATCTCTGTTCAACCACAGCCTCCAAATGAGATTCATACGTAAAGAATGGAGGACTGCAATGGTTAAACTGCTGCACAAGGGCAGCCCATCCATGGACTTGGGAAAACTACTGACCTATTAGCTTGAAAAGTCTGTTGTGCAAGGCAAAGGAAAGGATAGCCATGTGCATCTTAAATAATGACATAGGTAACCTACAAACAATAAACCCTAGTCAGTTTGGATTGTTAAGGGCAGGTCTTGCCTGCTAAACCTGGTGGGCTTCTTTGAGCAGGTTACCAAAGTGATGGACATGGGCAAATAAGTACGTACTACCTACCTCAACATAGCCAAGGCATATGACACAATACCCCACTTGGTTATTGTTAACAAGCTCTGTAAATTAGGTATTATCCCATATATCATCCATTGGACAGCCAAATGGCACACTGACAGGACCCAAGACGTTAGAATAGGGAAATCTACCTCCACAAAAAGGTCTGTTACTAGTGGGGTCCCTCAGGTCTCATTGCTCAGGCCACTGTTGTTTGGAATTTGGCATCTTCTTCTCTGAATTCAAGGCTAATGCCAAGGGCCTCTGGCTGACCAAGTTTACAGGTGATTGCAAACTGGGAGCAGTCATCAATTCCCCCCAAAATACTAATATCCTCCAAAAGGGCCTGACACAGACTAATAATTGGTGCCAGAGTTATGGCCTAAAACTCAGTGCTAAAAAGTGCATTGTAGTATATTTCAGCATAACAGCCACCTCTGCATGCTACCACATTGGAAATACACTCCTGAGAGTAAATTCTGTAAGTCAAGGATATGAGACCACTTGTAGACACAGATGTGGCATTTGATCAATATATTTCTACTATGGTAAGGAAATTATTCCATGTTGCAAAACTTACAAGTAAAGTTATAATATCTAGATCCATACAACTCATCATTCTGTTGCACTCAACTCTCATAAGACCTATTATTGAGTAAAACACCCCCTTCAGTATGTACTTCAGGCATATGCAGCAATTGGAGCATCCACAGAGATTTCTCAGAAAAAGAATGCAAGGGAGTGAAAACAAATCCTATCCAGACCATCTCAAATCATTGTTCCTATATTCAGTTTCCTAACAGCTGCTGAGAAGTGACCTATGCCTAGCCTACAAAACTTTCCCAGATCCATCACTAATGGACCTGTTATACATTTGGAAAACAACTAGCATCAGAAACATCTGATCTTGGAACCTAAACCTTGCCAGCAACATGAACAGTACATGTTGGAGGGACAGGTATGTATCACAGAGGCTTTCCCTTCTCTGGAACAGGCTTCCCATCCATGTGAAGCAGAGTTCTTCCCTGCATTCATTCAAGCAGAACCTGGACCTGCAAATATGATCTTGGTCTGCCACCCAATGTCTCTACTAGAGAGAAGAAGCAGGTAATTGTTTGTCTACCTGAGAATATTCACTCTCCATAAAACATGTGGGAACCATTACCTATCAAATTTGATTTTGGAGAACTTGTCTAGGCTTATAAAATGACCCTTGGGTCATAAGCCTAGTATTCTACAATGATGCTTTGATTTGTATATTTATTTTTATTTTTGTTCATCCTGTTCTAAAAGATAGTTTTGCAAAGCTTTGCTTATTATTTGTAATGTTCTAATAAATAGTTCATACTTGTATTTAACATTGTAGTAGTAATCTCTGATTGTGTGTCGGTAAATGTTATATTTACCAACAGTTAGCATGGTTTGATGGTTAGGCAAAATCCTACACGATATACAGCAGTTCACAGTTCCAAAGTACTGAATTGTCTGAATCCTACTTCTCTTGGGTCTTAATCACATCAGTTAGGATCTCAACCTGCTGACTTTCTTATTCAACATTTTTGAAAAAATAAAACACAAGCATTAGTCTGTCAGCTCACTTCTACACTGTCTCAAAAAGCTGTATTACAACAAGAGAATCCCTCCTCAGATATGCAGAAACAAACACTCCCTTTTGAAAAGCAGAAACAGATTCACGTTACTGCTGACTAGGGTACATGGCACACACGTCTTACAAAAAGTGATTTCCTGTTCTGGAATGGGAGTTACCGAAGTGCACTTATTATAGTAAAAGGGCATTCCATGTTCACACGTAAGAAGAAAAAAAAGCCTATGATATACTACAACTCTTTTTTCTCTGCAGTAGTGATTGCTATTCCTTGTAACCATGCAATTTTTTTAAGAACCAGGCAGTTCTTTTGTGTAGAGTTTTGAGAAGCATGCAGATCTGTACTTGCTTAGCCTGGACTCCTTATCAGCCTTTGGGGAGGATGGAAGATATGCATTGGTGTCTGCAGCTTTTTTTTTTTTTTTCAGTAGCTCATAGATTCATAGGTTCATAGGTTCATAGGTAGGTACTAGGCTATTGGCCCTAGGGCCTATATAAGCCTAGCCAAAAGGTACCCTGGCTTTCGCCACCCAAGAAAATTATTTTCCTGTGCCACTGTCAAGCAGAGCCACAGAAGTGATCCTCGGGGTGAATTTCGTATGTCCCATCCAATCATCAAGATTTTTCTTGAAGAGTGCTAATGAGGAGCTTTGTTTGATAAAGATAGGTAGTTTGTTCCAGAGTATGGGAAGTCTCTGAGACAGGAATCTATCCCTCCAGCATGTTCTGTTTATTGTGGTGACAAGGTTTAGGTCCCTAGAGCATGTAGCTCGGAGGGCTTGGGATTTCTTTAGGCGTTGCATGTCCAAAAGCTCTGGGTTTGACATAGCTTTGTGTGTTAGGCAGAGATTGCCTCTGAGTAGGCGATATGCGATGGAGTAAAGCTGCAGTTTTTTGAGACGGTCTGCACAGGGCATCTGTTTGAGGCCAGTAATCCTCTTTGTGAGGTATTTCTGTGGCCTTTCCAGTTGTTGTAGAGGTCTTGTGAGGTACATACCAAAATGGACGTTCTACTCTATAATGAGCCTAATGAGTGACGAGTAGAGGGGAACAATGACCTCTTTTTTCCTGGATGAGAAACCTTTTGTGATGAGGTGTGCCACGTAGAAGGATTTCCTGACTACTGTGGTGATGTGATTATCAAAGGATAGACTACTGTCCACCTGTGTCCCAAGGTCTCTTATCACACTTTCAGTGTTAAGTAGACTACCGCCTATGTGGTAGTTCATGGGTACAGAGTTTTTACCAATGGGGATGACAATGTACTTTTTGGCATTGAGCTTGAGGCCATGGCTTTGACACCAGGCATCTGTCTCAGCAAGGCCCTTTTGTAGGATGTCCACATCTTTTGGAGTTTTGATTATGGCTCCTAGTTTTCAGTCATCTGTGAACTTCATTAGCCAAGGATCTTCTGTGTTAGCCTGTATTTCAGAGAAATAGATACCAAACAGGAGAGGACCCAGGACTGAACCCTGTGGTACTCCACTTGTCACTGGTCTGAAGTTGGATTTGGAGCCTGCTACTTTCACAGTGTGGGTTCTGTCAGTGAGCCATTTGGCAGCCCATCTTGTGACATAGGGATTTATACCTAATTTATTGAGTTTATCTATAATTCCAGAGTGGGGGATGGTGTCAAAAGCCTTGGCGAGATCTAGATAGGCTGTGTGAACCACCTTACTCTCATCTACGGCTTTGGTGACCGCTTCAAAGAAGTCTATCAGGTTTAGGAGACATGATCTGCCTTTTACAAACCCAAACTGGGTGGGGCCAGAGTTTGGAGATTGCCAATGCCATTGTTTATAAGTTCCATGATGATATGTTACATAGCCTTGCAGACCAGGCTCATCAGGCTAATGGGGTGGTAGTTTCTGGGGTCCATGGTGGCTCCCCCTTTGTGGAGTGGGATAACTGTCTCTGTGCGCCATTCAGTGGGCACATAGCCTGAGGTGAGGCTATGACTGAACATGGTACTTAGGTGGGGTGCCAGTTCATTCTATAGTTCATGTGGAACGCAGCCTCGGATGTTGTCAGGTCCCATGGATGCTGTGTTCTTGGCTTTGGAGAGTGTGTTTTTTACCTGTACAGCTGTGATTACAGGAACTTTGCATTCTTCCAGTATAGAGATGGGCCCTTTAGGGGATGAGAGGGGAGTAAAGTTAGCACTGAACCTATCTGCCAGGATGTTGGCAATATCAGTTGGTTCTGTATATTTAGTGCCATTGTGCTGTAACTCAGAGCAGATCTGAGTGTTGCCATTGAGATCTTGACATAGCTATAGAATGCTTTGTGGTTGTCTTTAGAGTCAGTGGCAATTTAGTTTTTGTAACTAGCTTTGGAGGATTTTATGAGGGATCTCAGCTTCTTACTGAGGCTGACCAGGGAGTTCCTCCAATCATGGGATTTTATTCTTTTTTTGCAACAGTTTCTTTCTTCTGTTGTATAGTTTGTTTATGGCAGGGAACCACCAGATTGGCTTCCCTTTTTTTGGAGGATAGCATCTTGGTTCTGTTAGGGATTGCATGATCCACGCACTTGTATAAGTGCTTATAATGTGCATTTGTGTAGGATTCAGCAGTCATACCTCTATTGTCTGTCAGCATGGGTGTCGTGAAGTTTGCCACTTCTGTCTTAAGAAGCGTGAAGTTGGCTTTGGAGAAATTTTTACGGTGGTTTCCCTAATTGGGGGTGGGGGAGGGATGTTGATGTCTAGGGTGATTAGCTTGTGGTCGGATCTGACCAACAAGGAATTGACCTCTGATGTGGAGCACCAGTTGCAAATGTTGGTAATAACCAGGTCTAGGATATTGCTGCCCCTGGTTGGGGTGTGGATAAGTTGATCCAAAGTATTGGAATTTATGAATTCCAGAAAATGTTGAGCACAAGAGTTGGTACATGAGTTTATAGACCATTAGATGAATTAGATTCATTTAACCAGGATGAACACCCAGAAGATCAGAAAGATTAGCAAAGCAAAACAGATTTCATCAGACTAATCTTAAGGACTGTGATGGTATTATTATGAATATAAATTATAAACACAGTATGGGGACATAGCTAACCACCTTGTTGATTAAAATAATATTTAAGGAATTAAAACTTAAAAAAATCTTTCAAAACAATGAAAAAAACAATGGGTCATTTTTATACAACAAAGAAGACTACAAATAATGTATTTACTAATATTTTATTGGATAACAAAAAACTTATGTACCTGTGTCTTAATGAGAGATTTATTGGACATAGTAGAAGGAGATTCCCCTAGATAGAGTATCTTCTTTGAAAATAATTGACACACAACAAGATATATAAATTCTTGAGAATAGAATATCCTTAATATCCCAATATATGGTAAGGTACAAGTACACAGTCAATTCTTGAGCCCCCATTTAGACCCTATAGTATCAAAAAAAATTCAAAGGCACAACCTTTGGTATTGTATATATTGACTAACACATTCACAACAGGACTCATCATTTGGTCAAGTCTCAGATTCATTTTAAAATTTTTAAAATAAAAATATGATTTATGGCATTCCCAGGAATGAGGACATGAGTATTTGGGGACAGTTTGACCAAGTTATCTACTTTTACCAAGGACAAAATAATTTTTATCTTGAAACTTTTGGAAGTAGTTTTAGATTCAAACTAAACTACATTTACTTCAATACTTCCTTGGTTCTTTAGAATGGGAGAATAGACATGTGTTTAACTGCCTTTTTTTTCTAACGTTGACTAATATTTAGATTTTTGGACATTTTTTTGTGCTATGGTATGGAACACTTGATTTAGAAAAAAAAATTTATGACATTGAATTCATTCAGTACTTTTTTTTTGAAATTCACACATTATGCAATGAATGCATTAACTATTAAGAACTATATTACTATTAAAATTTGTAAAACCTCAAAAGGTTTTAAAATTAAAAAATAAAAACAAAAATATTAATTTATATTTATTTATTTTTTACCCCACCTAACAAAGTGCTATTGTCCTTTCTTGGTAACATGTTTGTTGAAAGGGATTATCCCATTAATATGGTCAAGGATGTTTAAACGAGTCTATATACAGGATGGGGTTAAGAAACAAACCTGTATTTACATATAAAGTTGGAAAAAATTTTAAAAGGATATTTGAACACTAACATAGATTCAACAATATTTAAAACCAAAATGGTTGTTTATTTAGCTTTTATGTAAATCATGTGTGCATTCTATATAGGAAAAAGAAAGGTCTTTCTATATGATATTAAAACAGGCAAAGTTACCAATTTTTTATATAAGCATGGTTCAGTTGCCTATTTTTAATGGTTTACAGGTTTGGTATTATAGATATAGTTAAAAGAAATAATTTTTAAAACCAACAACGATTGGTACTGTTTAATTGAATTCAATCTATTTCATTGATTGTTAGTTATTTTAATAAAATCTGTATATAAATCAAGTCTGTGTCTCAGGCGAAAAAGCGCTTATGTATTTAGCTTTTTATTTATTATTAGCAGTTTTTTTTTTTTGACTTTTGCACATCTGTGTTACTGGAGCCTTGTTCGTGTTATTGGACTGACTTTGGGTCTACTCAGTTGGCTTTACATGAGTAGTTTTCCCAGTTAATGGTGGGGTAGTTGAAATCGCCCATTAAGGGTGTTAGATTGTACCCTAATATTTTACAGTGTATCAAGAAATGAGGCGTGGGAATCCTGGGGCATGGTGGGGGATCTGTAGCAAGCTACAATTTGGATTGCGGTCTTGCCCAGAGTTAGTTGCACTTGTATAATCTCGGATGCATTATGCTGAGCAGCTAGCCTGGAGGTGTGGATATCCTTAATGAATATGAACACGCCTCTGTCTTTAGTGTTTCGGTCCAGGTTAGGTGGCCAAAAGGTGTGGTATGAATTATAGCCTGGTAATGCAGGGGTTCTCTCTGGAGTCTTGAACCAGGTCTCTGTCACTGCACAGATGTCACTGCTCTCCATTTTAAGGAGTGACTCGAGTGAGTGCATTTTGAGGTTTAGACTTCTAGCATTGAGTAGCAATACCCTCAGATTCTGCTTGGTTGTACCTGTTACAGTGGTGAATTTGTCATTTGAACCTTGCCTAAAAAAGGCACAATAGGGGTGGCTAGAGCCTTAGCCAGTATCTGGAATCCAGGGGCAACAGGTGCAGGCCATCTCTGACAAAGCATCGTGGTTTGTCGATCTTGTCATCCCAGGCAGACAGATACCGGATCCCCTTAGAATGACACCAGAAGCTTAGCCAATTGTTGAAGTCAATCATTTTGTCCTTATACTGTGGTATCATTCTGGGTGATGGCAGGATGCTACTCAGGGCTAGGGTCATACCTGCCTGGGCTACAAGATCAGACAGCTCCTCCATGTCCCCTTTTATGTAGTCCAGGGAGGTACATCTCAGGTCATTCACACCAACATGGACAATGACAGAGTCATATTTGTACTTGTTGTGGAGTGACCTGAGTGCATGTGTTATGTGATGGATCCTGGTACCTGACAGGCAGATGACAGTAACTTTCTCCTTGTTTAGCTGGTGAGTGGAACATCAGTGTGCCTGACTATAGCGTCACCTGTGACAAGAGTGTTGGGTACGTTGTTATGCCTTATGGGTTGTGGTTGAGTGGCACACGGAGTTTGTGGGCTATGTGTCATTTGGGTTGTGTTGGGGGGTAGAGGTTGCTTGTGTTTCAGCTTTGGAAGTCCCTGTTGCTTGGGCAGGTTTTTACTGAGAGCCTCCGTGAATGTAGGTGTGTGTTTTGTGTTTCTATGTGTGTGTTTTGGTGGTGTAGGTTTTGAGGGACTATGTGATGAGTGTGGTGTGGTGCAAGTGTTTACTTTCTCCTCTTGACTGTCTAGTCCAATCTTGGGTGAAGAGAGCTTTGCTTCCAGTTTGGCTATATAAATGCATCTCTTACAGGTTGTAGTGTTGGGTGGCAGAAGGAGAGGATTGTCTGTGTACATGAGGCAATTGCTGCATTGCCCCAAGATGCCCAGATTCATCAGGTAGACAGGAGAAAACACCGGGAGCTAACCCTTAGACATGCCTGGATAGGTGCTTATTTGTTAAGTACTATAAACTGTTTTCCTCTAGACAAGTGAGGAAAGTTGAGTGCTGTAGTAATTTGTAGCTTATTTAGTGCTTACAACGAGTTCTGAACAAGTGCTGAGCTCAAAGAAACAGACTTGAGTGCTGAAACTAAAAAAACTGGCTAGTTCTAAGAAACAAAATTAAGCCAGAAGGCTTCCCTCCAACACACAGCTTCAGCTGGTCAGGTGTCTTTTTGTGGATAACAATGGATTTATAATGGACATGTGATTTCTCTGTCCAATCAGCATGCACATTTTCAGTTTGTGAAATAATGTTATACAATAGAGATTAATCGACACTCTGTTTTTCATAGTCAAGTGTAACAGTTCCAAAGAGTTGATTGTGTGTCGTATATTCTAGTTGGCAATTTGTAAATCTTCAACTGATTGAGCGATCTCTGGCACATTTTCACTTGGCTGATGGTAGAGGAGGAATCATTATTTGTGTATGATTCATTAAAGAATTAGCATTTATGAGCTCCACCAGCCTGCCATGGAAAAACATCTACAGAATGGAAAGGAAAACAGCAGTCCTGTAACCACCTGACCTATTCCTGCACACACCCTTAAAAAAGTGAACCAGTATTACCAACTTCTATTTTTGTACAAGGGAGGGAAAGCTACTGCTCCTAGAGTGTAGCCCACAGCGTAGGTATAAATTTCAGGAGGGAAGAACACTCTACTGTAAAGAATCACGCTTTTTCTAAAGACATACTTCTGAAGCATTTCTCCCCGGGCCTCTGCTGAAAACAGAATCTGTGGAATCTAGTCGGACTTTCCCGGTCAGCAAATGTTAAAATAAATAAAATAAAAATAAAAATTTTTGCAGGCTCAGAAAGTAGTCCTCAAAATGTTCCTCTATACGGCCACATAGACCACAAAGGTTCTTCTAAGAACCCGCAGACCACATCTGCAGGAGCCTTGCATAAGGGGGCACCTACTGAGATCTGATCTGACAGGGTACCTAGAGTGGCCCTTGTTGGGCCACTTTAGCTCTAACCAACACAACAACAGCCATCTTCAGGTCTTCAACAGTCCTCCTCGAGACTACAACCTCTAATACATTACTTTAGAAGATAAAAACAAATATCTGTCTATTGCTGAAAATTTCAGTGCCAGTTTTTTTAATACCACTGTTTCTTCTCTTTGCTTGCCTCCAATCCATACCATTCTGCCTTCATGTGACTGCTTGGACTTTTTCTTTTCAATCATATTTAAATGCAGAAACAAATATTTCATTAAGTAGGTAATTTGCCAGTCCTTCAAACATTCTCTAGTACATTTGATTTTTTCTTTTAACTAACTGTGATCCTACTAAGGATCTCCTTCTTTAATATTGCTTCAGCCTGCAGGACTCTTGTGTTGTCTTCTTGTATTCTCACATGCCATTTTCTCAACCCTTTCCTAGTTTTCATGTTTTCATATGAATTTTTTATTGCTGTGCTGTATTCCCTTTCTGTTTTTATATGCTGTTTTTGCCTTCATGTCTGCTGACCTTTAGGTCTCACTCAATGTGTCTCAAGTCCATTTACTCCACTGTTCAGGGGAGACAATGAAAGAGAGGGTGCCATTATTTTGGCAACCATGAAGGTGGATTGTGTCCTTGCTTGCATCCTGGCAATGAAGAGGTTTTGCTAAGGCCCTAACTGCATCCCTGCTGACTGATGTCAGCATTTATGTCACTGTGGGGCATCTTATGCTCTCCCATTCAGTATGCATGTACCTCTACCCCCATGCTATAAGACCTACTGCCACCAGCTTGAGAACGCAAATCCCAAATCCCCAGTCATTGACGTTATAATATAGTGATATGTGGTAGCAATCAGACCACCAAAATAACAAGACCCTCTCCCCACAAATAGGTGAGTCAGTGCTGACCACTCAATCACATCTCCATGTGAAAACTTTTCCATTGCTGAACCTGCTAGTTGGCCTTGGGTTACCAATGTCATAGGCAGGGCTTTAGACCTCTGAGCCACAGAAACAAAACTGTATCTCTTTTCATTTGGCCATGGCAGTGGTCTTCCACATATTTTTCTTTTCCTTATACTTGACTTCTTCCTTAGCATGATACCATACCGTCATCATTGTTCATAGTTCCTACTATCCTTCTGTTTTGTTTACAGTGATATAACTGAACTCTGTCCTTCTTCTCTGTTCTTGTGGCATGAATCAGAATAACTTCAGGAATGGTGACCCAGACAGTGGCATGGTTACTGTTGGTCAACGGCTCTGTCTGTGTGACCACTGTTACAGTCTCTCCATTAGTTAATAGTAGGTCAAAGATAACTCCCTGGCTAGTTGGTCACCTCACTCTTTGCTTAACGTTATCATCTACAGAATATTCTGGTGTTTCCCTCTAACTTCTTGATCCTTTATATGCCCTCTTCCCAGGTTGCTGCTGAATGATAAACATCCCTGTTGAGTATTACTATCTCCTGCTTTACGTATCCAACATATCAGTTTTCCCTTCCTATTTGTCACTGTAACCGTTGTCTCAAAATGCCTTTTGCCATACCTAGAGTCTTCTTCTACTTTCAGCTTTTCCCAGTTAGGGGTTGCCACAGCAGATCACCTGTCTGCTCATGATTGGCAGTAGAGTTTTACGGTGTCGAGTTGCCAGCCCGGCACCCAACCTTCTATGGAAGGCGCACACACGCATGCACTCATGCCTAGGGCCAATTTAGAGTGTCCAATCCGCCTACAGCATGTCTTTGAGATGTGGGAGGAAACCAGAGCACCTGGAGGAAACCCACATGACCACAGGGAGGACATGCAGTCTCCGCACAGAAGGCACCCCAGTCAAAGATCGAACTGGAGAACCTCTTGCTGTGAGGTGACAACACTAACCGCTGCAACACCATGGCCGCCCTTGCCATACCTAGAGTACACATTGATAACTCATCACCAGATTTGTTTCTTTTACTCCTTCTTTCTATCCTAAAATTATATGCTACCTTGTCCCAAAAATTATCCATCACCAGCCATGTTTCTGTTATGGCTGCAGTATCTATATGTCCATTTAAAAGTACAGAATACAACTATCTCATTTTTGCAATAGATTCTTGACCTGTAAAGCATCATTATCTACTCACCGTGTCTTTCACAGTCCCCTGTAGTACTTCATGTACTTTTATTTCCTCCTTCTATGTATTGGATTCCCTCTATTCTCTCAGAAATTATGCTACATCTATGCTGCCCTTCCCCATCAGAACATGTTTCCTCAAAACCAGACATGGCTGCCCATGGCGCATGCTGTGCAGCCACTAGTCCTTCCACAGGATCATTTACTACAGTATAACTCCGTTCACAATACTCCTTACTCTGTCTTTCCTTAAATTCTGTAATTTTCTTCCTCTGACATACTTCCACATGGCACAGAAGGTTACTATGCTGCCTGCTTTCTTGAAAACATCCCACAGTTCCTGTGCCATCCCAACTGTATCAGTAGCCAATTTATTTATCCGTAGGCATAGCCACACATGGTTTGTCCCACCAATTTTTGATTATTTCCAAAATAACTTTATTTGCTCTGTACATTGTGAGTTTATCACACTAAACTCTTCTTCCTCTCTTTTTTCCATTCCCCTCTTCCTAATGCCATGCTTATTTATTTATTTATTTACACTTTGTTGACCAGGTTGATGAACAGGATGGAATTTTCCAGTATTAAGTATAACAGCTGCACCAGAAATTCTCTTTCTTTTGTTTGTCATCTTTACCTCTTCTATTTTTTGACTCCTCTCTATGCTTTCAGCCTCCCCTCCGTATGTTCATTCTATCCCATTTTTTACAAAATGCTATCATCTCATTCACTTAATGCTAGTACTCTTGTCTCCAACAAGACTAGTCATCTTTTTAGTGTCAGTATTTCTAGAGATTTATTTTGACATTCCCTTTTTAATATACTGTCTTAAAATCCTTTTATTACTGCCCTGTGTCCTATGGTGCCTCACCACCCATGTTTTTCTACACAGCCCTTGTTTATTATGAATAGCAAGGATAACTATAAATCAAACCAAGTACTGCAACGGTCACACATACAAACCATTCATAACCCGTATACTCTCTTGCTGTGACACTGATGTGCCCCTGCTGGTATCCTGCTCTCCGAGTTATCATCACTTTCCCCTAGTCAATTGATTTCATCATGAAGCAAGTTCTGTCTCTTACTAACTTAAGATCCTGTTCTGAGTCACAATACTGACCTAGAAACCTACTCAAATTCCCCTTTACTCTACATTTTATTTAATTATTCTTCTATTTATTAACTTAGTGATGTTTTATCTGTACCTTTACTGTGGTCTTCACATCAGAAGTTTGGCTCAAAATTTATCTCACTTGTGATTGCTTGTACGTCTCATATTGTTTTCCTCTAGTTCAACATAATCATCAGTTTGATTTAGTAGCGTATCGCACATATTTTTATATTGTTTTGCTGTTGTTAACACAATATCCCCTCTTTTAGCAATCAGTTCACAGCCATATAGTTTCATGTGCTGAAGCTTTTTGAAAGACACTATTTATCTTAGCTGTCCCTATGATATATTATGCAAGAGGGAGACCACCAGGAAATTAGGTTAAGAATATTATAAAACGTATCCAGAAGCAACTCCTGCTGCTAACAATTATAAGGAAAAGAACTCCGATGAGAAAAGTTTAAAATGTAAGATAATGTACCAGGCTTGTTAGGATAAATTGTTTTATGGTAATAAAATTTCACTTAATAGAAATGAAGTTTGGTATACATTTTTAAGTATCAAACTTTAGTACCTAAAAGCATGATAATGCATCTTTATGTAAGTACCTGCTTTAATTAGTGTTGCTTTTTTGAATGTTACTTGACACACTGTTTTTTTTTCATTTTTCTTTCACTGGTTTGTTTAAAATGATCAAATAAGTGAGTTAATTCTCATTGTTAGTGTTATTGCTTGTATTTCATGCACTTTACGTTTGGAGGATCCTTTGTCCTGGGCGATGCACTGTGTGAATTTTAATAAAGGAAGTAGAAATGTTATTGCACTATATAGCTTAGTATGTCCCTGTACATATTTGCAGACTTGCTTGAACCTCCTCTGAAGCAAGCATTGGATCTGTAGAGTGGTTAGCCTCTCATTGAGAAGCTATGCATTAGGTGCTGCTTCTGTGTGTATCTTTTTGGTAGGTGCTTTTCCAGGTGCTGACTAAAGATTTCAGCAACCTGACTACATGCTAGATGACAGGAAGGAGTACAGGTTGAGATGATTACATTTTTTTGGCACTTTACCTCCTTTACAGGACTATTTGGGACAGTGTTCAGTAGAAGTGCATTACGGATGACCAAAGTAAATTTGGCCAAAGTACAATCCATCATAGACTTGTTGGATCTATTGGTTACAGTAAGCAGGTTGAGAGCATATGTGTGTGTGTGTGTCATCCCTCTTGACCTCTTAGCATAAGAAATCTGGACAAAACCTAAAATATTTGGGGAGGAAGGCCCAAAAATAGGGACAGCTTTTAAATATTGCTCTTACAAACTTAGAAAATTGCTAGAATAAAGGTTTTGTGCCAGCATACATTTTCTGAAGGATATGAAGGCTGGAACTCAAATGTATGCCATTATTTAGTGACATTATATATTTATTTTAGTGAACTGCCAGAAAACCACAAATTTTATGAAAAACGACTAAAAATATGAGGCAAAAATCGTGACTTTCTGTGAAAATCTGGACAGTTGAGAGGTATGGTGTGCATGTAGATGTGAGTTGGGGGGGCATCCCTTCAAGTAAATATAACCAGCTATAATGTTATAGCAACTCAGGCAATGACTTTCTGAGAGGGTATTTATAATGCTTAAAGAGTTTGGCAAGGATGATTTGGTGACCCCCCCCCCGCCTCCCACCAAATAAAATGTAATCATTTATGTCTTTCCAGTTCTGCAGACCGTTGGTGGCTGGTAAAATATTGCCACTTACTTTCCATAATTAATGCTGTACTAAAAATGCATGGACTTTTTTATCTTTCAGGCCTGATCTCTGCTTACCGTAACAGCCTTAATAGGAAGGTAGCCGATCTCTAGAAATAAATGTGATTCTGACTTTTTAGGACAGCAAGTTTGTTCAGGTGTTTCAAGAATATCTTGTTTAAGGAAGATTAGATTCATAAAAGTATGGTACAATTAGCAAAAGGAACTAATCCACCTAAGTTGGTAATTGCTCCACATTTTATACTGTGAAAAGTTTGGCATTATGAATCCATGTAGTACAGGAATAGCATTGACCCCCGGATTCACAAAAGCTTGCATGGAGTGCAAGATGAGTGTAGGAGCTCACACTGGCAATATGTCTGCCGTGCGATCCAGGAACAGCTGGCAGGGGCGTGCACAACAGCTGCTAAAACCAGTCTTGCACAGACAGCGTCATGGTATGCAAATTACCTCATTTGCTGGTGAAAACCATGCCAATGAGGTAAATTTGCAATCCAGCAAACACTAACTGTCCGTGGAAGATTAGTGTTACCTGCAGAAATGTACTCCGTTGGTAACGGAGTACATTTCTGCAAATAGCTAAACTCAGCTATGACAGATCCAAATAAAGGATGCATACAGTTGAGGAAGCATGCCAATGGCCAAATATAAGGCCATTGGCAGTGCAAAATGTTTAAAAACATGAAAATGTAACTTTATTTTTTCTCCGATCTCCAATATTTAAGCATTGTGCAGCACTTAAAAAAACAAGAAAATCATTAAAAAAAAGCCAAAAATAGGCATTTTCACTAAAAAGCTTATTCTGCCATGCAGGTGAATGGCAGACTGAAGACAACATGGGTACTGACTAGTGGTTGCTAAGGGGGGGGGGATGCTTAGTGTGAGAGACGTAACCATGCATTACTAGGCAATCATATGCAAATGAGGATAAGGATAGTGAATCCCAATTTTCCCCAGCATGTGGGGCATGTCCCAAGAGTGTAAGATTAAGAGTAGGTGAGTAGAAGACTATAATATAGGTGACATCATGAGGGTGTGTGTCAGACAGGCTGTAAGCTAATTGGAGCACAGTGGCTTGTGTTTGCTCTGAGTTGCTCAGGATTGCAAAGAGACGTGTCTACAGTTGTCCTATTTGAAAACCTCAAACCCAAGGTGCACACTGGTAAAAGATAGGACACTCCTTGCAAACATGCACACAGTGTGTGTGCACTTGTGCGCGCGTTTGCACTTGTTTGCGCGGCCCTGGCCTGGGCAGAAACAGAAAGGCAAAAGGAAGGAAAAGAAGCAGTAGAAAGTTAACTAAGGATAACTAGCAGAGCTGCCAGGTGAAATCAATGAGAATCAGCCAATTACACAGGCAGCAGACTAGCCCAGCCCAACCCAGCCCAGCACTTTAAACTCTGCAAACACCATTTCCCTCTGTTTTTTCTGAAGAACTCTGAAACACTGCAGTCTACAAAGAGGGAAAGCTTAAAAAGCTTACGTCAGACAAAATGTTAGCGGCTGCTCTTGCTATCATAAACCAACATGTGCAAGGTGCTGAGGGTGGTGATGTTGTGAATGCTGCTGAGCAACCCACAGTGAGGAGATGGAGAAGAGTGTACAGACCCAGGGTAACCTACCAGGGGCTACATGAACTGGAGATAGTGGAGCGCTATAGGGTGGACAGGGACCTCCTACAGCAAATTGTTGAGCTGTGCCAGCCACGCCTCACACACATTACCAACAGAGGGGAACACATCCCAGTGGATACCAAGGTATGTGTTGGCCTAAGAATACTAACTACAGGTACCTTCCAAAGACCAACTGGTGATATGATGGGGATTTCACAGGCATCAGCATCCAGAGTACTCCACCAATTCCTGGATGCCATGTCAGCACATGTCGGTGAGCATGTATATTTCCCCAACACCCATGAGGCATTGGTCAGCAATATGCATCTTTTCCACCAAATAGCAGAATACCCTGAGGTAGTGGGTGCAATAGACTGCATGCACATATGCATCAAAGCACCACCTGGTGAGTGGGGTAGGGTCTACATCAACCGCAAGTGCTTCCCCTCCATCAACTACCAGTTTGTGTGAGATGCCCAGGGCATAATAATGAATGTGTGTGCTGGATGCCCTGGAAGCTATCACGATTCCCACATTTGGCATCTGACTCAGCTGTACCAGTTATTTGCCAATGGGGACATTCCCTACGGTCACCTAGTAGGGGATGCTTGATATGCACTGGAGCCATGGCTAATGACACCCATCAGAAATGCACACACATCTGAACAAGAATTCCATAATGAGGCACACGCACAAACAAGAATCATAATAGAGCGTGTGTTTGGGATGCTCAAGTCACAGTTCCGGTGCCTGGACACATCTGGTGGAGCCTTGCATTACTAACCAACTGCATGTACCTAAATTGTTATGGTATGTGCCATGCTACACAATATGATCCTGCGGAAACAGCTGCAGCAGGAACAGCATAGGGCAGGGCCAAACAGCCCCCACCATTGCCAAGGCCTGCACAGGCACAGCGTGACTTGGAGGAGGAGCAACTTTAGCCTGCCCCAGTAAGCAGATGGAGGCATGCCCAGTATGCCTTGGGCTTGGCAAAGAGGCAACACATAGCACATTCACTGACTCAGTAGGAACCCTGAAAATGACACCTCTCTCTGACTCACACATACAGTAAAAGGGATGCCTAACTTGACACACCTGTTTTCAAACATGTATAGGGAGTGTACTATGTGCATCCGACATAGGCAGCCCTGCAGCACCACCCTCAATACTGGCACAGACACAACTTAAGTCACTCACACATACCAGTTGGGGGGGTCACATACCTAACAGATATAGCCAGCAGGACAGTTGTAGACAAACACAAACAAATGCTGTATCATGCCCTCTGAAGAGGCCTATGGGTAACCTCCCCCCAGGCCTATGCAGACAGATAACAGCAGGCCAGGCAGTATGATGTGGGTTGTGTAGGCTATAAAGTCACAAACTAATATGCATGTAATTGAAAGCTACGGTCTGTAGTACAGTTGTATGCCTCAAGCCCGTACAATAGGCAACAGTACAGACTGAAATGGAGTACCTGACATAGCAGTGCAGGCCTAGCAAATGTGTATAAGTGTCAGGTGTACCCTTCATCCTATGTGCACCTACAGTAACAATCAGGTGTGCCCCCCTGGGCAGAAATGTACAAATAATAGCTGTCCCCCCTGTATGTATAAATGTTAATAAGTCTATGCAAATTGACTCATGGAAGCCCTGCAGGCACAGCGTGCTTCCTGTCGTTGTACAACACAAAGGTGAGCCCTGAAGTAAAAACCAACTTGATTTGTCACACACATATAGTATATATGCCCATAGAGGGCATGCTCACACACTTAAACAAATTTAACAAATTTCAGTCAACAACATACTGAAGGGTCATACTGGGCATAGTCACACACTTAGGCCATGTCTGAGTATGACAGTGGGCCACACATATCTGGCAGTTGCAGTTCTTACTCCATACACATGTCACTATTCACCAATCCTGCCTTGCGCACACAGTGATATGAAAACAGACCTATATAATATATTGGACCCCTGTCATAATCAAACTATGCAATACAAGTACTTAGGTTGTTCAAAGAAAGTTAAAATCCAAAGAAGATCAATAAATCTCCGATCAGTATCGTCAAGAAACAATGAGCACTCCTAACATTATCCAAGTCAAGCTCTGCCAAAAATATTGCCAAAGATTCCATAGAGAACCATGAAGCTTTCTTTAGCTATGTCATAAATATCAATGTAAACTCATATATGTTCTGAGTTAGTGCAAAGTGTAAATGAATACATGTACATGACTGACATTGCCAACATCTTGTCAGACAGGTTCATACATATTTACTCCCTCTCACTGATAAAATGGCCCATTACCATACCTGGAGATTGTGAAAACCCAGAAATCACATATACAATGGTTAAACAGCTCTATCCAAACCTAAAAACTATGGGATGACATGGTGTCCCTGGCTGTGTCATATGTGGGCTCCAAAACAAACAGACCCTGCACCCTAACAGTCTGTTGAGACTCACCCACTGTACAGGATATGAAACTGTTGAATGGGTTACAGCAACGTTTGGCACACTCCACAAGTGTTGGTGCACAACAGAACATGGGAACTATTGTCTTATAAGCCTAATAAGCCTGATCTGCAAGGCCATGGAGTCCATCATTATGGAACTCATAAACAGAGCTATTGGGAGCCTACAAACACCAAACCCCACCCATTTTGGTTTGGTCAGGGGCAGATCATGGTCCCTAAACCTGCTAGACAGTTTTCAAGGTGGTTACCCAGGACATACATCAATGAAATGAGCTCCACAGGGCCTACATAGACCTTCAAAAGCCCTTTTCCAACATCCCACACACATGTCGTATCCACAAAATCAACAACCTGTGCATAAACACGTATGTCATCTGATGGATTGCCAACTGAGGCACAGATAGATCCCACAAGGTAAGAATTGTGGTCTCCCTGTTGGACTGTAAGCTGGTAACAACTGCTGTCCCCCATGGCTCAGTCCTGGGACCCCTCCTGTCTGGTGTATACTTTTCAGAAGTACAGTCAAACACATGAGGGCTATGGTTAGCAAATTTTGAGGATGACTGCAAAAAGGTTGTCATAATCGATGTTTGGGACAACAGAGACATCCTTAAAAAGGGACTCAGTCAGACACATGTATTGTCAAAATTATGGCCTCGAGCTACAGTCATACAACTACCACATAGGTGCCAACACCCTAAATATGGAGGTAATATAATGGATCTATGATCACATGTGGATAGTCATCTCTACTTTCAGAAACACATTCACAAAGTGGTTAGAAAATCATGCTATGTGTCCCCACAAATTGCCAAAGTCTTTGCATGTAGGTCAAAGGAGATTCCTTCTACTCATCAGTCATCAGACCCATCAGAGAGTACCACAACACACTTGCGATGAATCTGACTAGGCACCTTCAGCAGCTGGAAAGACCACTGAAGTACCTCAACAAGAGGATTACTGGCCTCAAACAGCTGCCCCATGCAACAATCCTGAAGAAACTCAATCTGTACTCTGTTGCATACCGTCTATTCAGGCGATCTCTGCTCAACATATAGGTCCATGTTCAATGCAGAACTGATGTGCATGCCCTATCTGAAGTAAACCCAGGCTCACTGTGCCACATGCTCTAGGGATATAATCATCACAACAATAAATAGAACATGTTGGAGGGATACATTACTAACTCACAGACTTCCCTTGCTTTGGAACAGGCTCCCAACCTACATTCAGCTGAGTCCCTCACTGACAGTCTTCCAGAGGAGCCTTGATGAGTGTATGTGAAACTGAACTGTCACACCATGGATCACTTCATCAGCTCTACTACACAGAGGCATAGGGAACTAACCCCAGGTGTGGTGATAGTTACACACTCTGGCCATACTAATATATGCCTTC
Source organism: Protopterus annectens (assembly GCF_019279795.1). Lineage (NCBI taxonomy): Eukaryota > Metazoa > Chordata > Ceratodontiformes > Protopteridae > Protopterus > Protopterus annectens. The sequence goes on along the minus strand of NC_056739.1, from coordinate 1,080,432,237 downwards.
AGGCAGATAGCCTATTACCTATCTATGTATCTATATATGTAGGGGGAACACAGTATAATAAGCCAAAGATGGATAGGCAGAGATGTGTGTAAGAGGGTGACCATGACAAGGAGACATCCAGGACTGTCCCACCCAGCACACATCCCAATGGCACAAAAGACATGAGGTGCACATCTCACCCACTGTACATAATAGCCACAAGTATCTGTAAGCATTACAGGGCATGTGGTGCATGTGCCTGCTGTATAACATGACTGTACAATGAAGTACACATCTACTATCTGTAGACATGTACCTGTCACATAGGTTCATAGGTATGTAGTAGACTATCTTCACAAAGGCATATATTAGCCTAGGCAAGTTGTGCAGCTTTCACCACCCCATTGGTTAGTCTCCTAAGCCCTAGTTTTAATAGTTAGTACCCTAAGCCCCTTTCTAGTGGGGCTGCTGATGTGATCCCTGGCATGAATTGTCTGTTTCCCATCCACTCATCAAGGTTCCTATTGAAGAGTGTCAGTGAGGGGCTCTGTCTGATGTGCATTGGGACTCTGTTCCACAGTAAGGCAAGTCTCTGGGATGGTACTCTATCCCACCAGCATGTTGTATTCATTGTTGTGATGAGGTTCATATCCCTGGAATGTGTAGTGCGACTCAGTTTTGTTTTCCTTAGATGGAGCATGTTCAACAGTTATGTGTTGGACATGGCTCTGTATGTTAGGCAGAGTTTGCCTCTGAGTAGGTGGTACACAACAGAGAACAGATGTTTTTCCAGTTGTGTTGCATAACACAACTGTTTGAGGCCAGTAATCCTCTTGGTGAGGTACCTCTGTGGTCTCTCCAGCTGCTGGATATGCCTAGTCGAGTACATCCAAAATGGTGCATTGTACTCAATGATGGGTCTGATGACTTAAGAGTAGAGGGCTACCACTACCGCTTGTGATCTTGATGCAAACCCTTTGTTGATTAGGTGGGCCACATAGGATTTTCTAACCACTTTGGCAACATGGTTGTCAAATGAAAGATGGCTATCTACTTGTGTCCACAGATCCCTTATTATCTCATTGGTGTTTAGGGGGTAACACCTATGTGGTAGTTTGTGGGTACTTTGTTTTCCTTAAAGGGGATTGCTATGCATTCTTTCACATTGAGCTTGATACCATGATTCTGACACCACACATCTGTCTCATAGAGTCCCTTCTGGAGAATATTTGTGTCATCTGGGGAATCTATTATGGCACACACTTTACAGTTCCCAGCAAACTTAGTCAACCACAACCCCCCTGTGTTGGCATGTACTTCTGAGAAGTATATACCAAACAGGAGGGGCCCCTGGACTGAACTCTGGGGGATACCAGTTGTTACCGGTTTAGAGTCTGACATGTAGCCAGCAACTCCTAATCTGTGAGCCAGTTTGCAATCCATCTTGTAATGTATGGATTTATGCCCAGGTTGGTGAGTTCATCTATGATACCTGACTGGGGAATGGTGTCAAAGGCCTTAGCAAGGTATAGGTAGGCTGTGTGGAGCTCTTTTCAATCATCTGTAGCCTGAGTAACTGTCTCAAAGAAATCCACCCAGTTCAGGAGGCATGATCTGCCTTTGATGAAGCCAAACTGGGTGTGCTCAACTGTGTGAAGGTTCCCGATGTCTTTATTGTTGACTTCCATTATGATTGGCTCCATTGCCTTGCAGATCAGACTTGTCAGGCTCATAGAGCAGAAATGCCAAGGGTCTGTTGTGGTCCCACCCCTGTGGAGTGGGAAGAACGTTGCTGTGCAACATTCTATGGGTACATATCCTGTAGAGAGCATGTAGAGAGAGGTGTAGGTATCGTTGATGAATATGGATACATCCTCACCCTATGTGCTATGATTCAGGTTCTGATGCTGGAAGGTATGGAATGAGTAGTATCCTGGTAGTGCTGGTGTGCTCTCTGGAGCCTTGAACTAGGTTTCTGTTACTGCACAGATATCAATATTCTCCACAGTGAGGAGTGCCTCGAGTGTGTGCATTTGGAGGCTGAGACTTCTGGCAATGAGTAGCATTTAGCTCACTTTGTTGTTATTTGTGTTGGTTACGGGGGTTGGTTTGTCCTTTGAGCCTTGCCTAAAAAAAGTAATATGGTGACATCAAGAGCCTTGGCCAGTATTTAGAAGCATAGAGGTGACAGGTGTAAACCATCTCTAGTGAAGCAACGAGGCTTGTCTATCATGTCATCCCAGGCAGACAGAGACTGGATCCCCTTTGAATGACACCAGAAGCTCAGCCAATTGTTGAAGTTTATCATTTTTCTATTATATTGCAGTATCATGTAGGTGAAGGTAAGATGCTACTCAAGGTCAGGGTCATACCAGCCTGGGCTACATGATCATAGAGCTACTATATATCTCTTGTCATGTTGTCCTGGGAGGTATGTCTCAGATCATTCACACTGACATGTACAAAGACCTCGTCATATATGTACCTGTTCTGGAGTGATGTAAGTGCTTGTGTTATGTGGCGGATCATAGCACCTGACAGACAACTGACAGTAACCTTCCCCTTGTCCAGCCTAGTGAGTGGAACATCTGTGTGCCTGACTATGGAGTCACCTACTACTAGTGTGTTGGGTATGTTGTTTTGCCTTAGGGCCTGTTGTGCAGCACACTGCTTTGGTATATTATGTGTTTTCTGGCGTGTGCTTGGAGGTGCGTGTTGCTTGCTTGTCTGCTTAGGAGGACACTTTCTCTTTTTCAGATTATTTGTATTCCCCGAGTATGGTAATGTGTATTTATGTGTGTGTTTTGCTGGTGCTTATATTGTAGGTCTATGTGAGACTGTTGGTGTTGTGCTTGTATGACCCTACTCCTCTTGACTATATTGTCCAGTACTGGGTTGATAGAGCTTAACCACCAGTTTGACCCTGTGTGTGCCAGCATGTGGTGCATCAACCCATATATGATATGGTCATGGCCTATGCATACAATACACTCACAATACACCTAGTATGATAAGCCTGCTGAGGTTAGTAAATGTGAAAAACCCCTTTGGGCAAACTGTCAGCGAGTAATGTCTGTATTGCATCCTGTAACTCCATATTGTTTGCTGAAGTGTAAAAAAGTACTTAGTTTGGAATAAGAACCCCGCACTTGCCAACTGTGTGTGTGTGTGTGTGTGTGTGTGTGTGTGTGTGTGTGTGTGTGTGTGTCTGTCTCTCCCTGGGGAAAGAAAGCAACCTTTTTGGAGACTACTCACACCCCTTAAAAGTGATATACTCATCTTTGTCAAGTCTGATGATGTTACCATCCTACAAATACACCTGTGGGAAGGTGAAATCTCAGCAATGTGTATAGCGTGTCGTGTAAATGCGTACTGCTGTAGTATCATAATGTAGTTAAATAGGAGTTTGAATCCTCCACTTGCCAACTGTGTGTGTCTGTCCCTCCCAGGAGAGGGAACAACCTTTTTGAAGACTCATCATACCCCTTAAAAGTGATATACTTATCCTTGTCAAGTCTGATGATGTCACCATCCTACAAATACACCTGTGGGAAGGTGAAATCCCAGTAATGTGTATAGTGCGTTGTGTAAATGCGTACTGCTGTAGTATCATAATGTAGTTAGGTAGGACTTTGAATCCTACACTTACCGACTGTGTGTGTGCGTCTGTCTGTCTCTCCCGGGGGAGGCAGAAACCTTTTTGGAGACTACTCACAACCCTTAAAAGTGATATACTCATCTTTGTCAAGTCTGATGATGTCACCATCCTACAAATACACCTGTGGGAAGGTGAAATCCTAGTAATGTGTATAGTGTGGCATGTAAATGCGTACTGCTGTAGTATCATAATGTAGTTAAGTAGGAGATTGAATCCTGCACTTGCTAACTGTGTGTGTATTCCAGGTGTGTGACACTGTTGGCCAATGTGGAGTGGGTTTTGATTTTTATAGTGTATTACATAGCACAATGACAAGTGTATGTGCATAACACATGTAAGGTAGCTGTGGGGCAAAGCCATATACATACATGTGACCTTATTTTTTTCATAGGTGGGTACTATGCTTTCTCCATGAAAGCATCTGTTAGCCTTGCCAGAGCATGCTGGCACTTTCCAGACCTTAGGTCACTTCTGTATACTTGTGACAAGCTTAGCCACTGCAGTGATCCCTGGGCTACGTCTTCTGTTTCACATCCACTCATCACGGTTTCTACTGAAGAGTGTGAGTGAGGGTTTATGCTTGACGTATATTTGTAGCCTGTTCCAAAGCAAGCAAAGTCTGGCAAAGATGATTAATCATTATAGGTGAGCAACAACCTCTGTTGATCTGCATGCATACTCTTTATTGCTTATGTGCTCCACAGAGGGATTTCCAAAACCCTTTGTTAATGTGATTAACAAAGGAGAGATGACTAAACACATGGCTCTATGTATACATTAATACCTGTTCCACATTTTGAGGGCTACTACCTATGTGGTACTCTGGGGATACTTTGTTTTCTAAAAGTGGATAACTATGTTTTCTTTGGCTTATAGCTTTACAGCATGATTTTGACACCAGGTATCTGTCTCTATGATACCCTTTTGGAGGATGTATGTGTCATCTGGAGAATAAAGTATAGCCCACAGTATGCATTTTCATCAAACGTGGGCAGACATATCCCTCCTGTGTTTGTCTGTACTTATGAAAGCTATATGCCAAACAGGAGTGGTCCCAGGACTGAGTGCAGGTGAATGCCACTTGTTACTGGCATAGAATTGTACATGGAGGCTGCAAATGTTACTGTGTGTCCTACATCTGTGGGCCAGTTGTCAATCCATCATCTAACAGTCGTTTATGGTCAGTCTGTTGAGGTTATGTATAATACCAGAATGTGGGATGGGTATGAATTGCTGGGTGAGCTATAGCTTGGCTGTGTGGACCTCCCCTCCCTCACCTATAGCCTTGTTAACTGGCTTGAAGTCTATTAGGTGTAGGAGCCATGATTTGGCCTTTAGAGAACCTAAGTGGGTATGGTGCAGTGTTTTCAGGTTCATAATGTCTCTGTTAATGAGTCATAATGCTGTGCTCCAAAGCTTTCCAGATAACATTTGTCTGGCTTATAGGGTGAGTGTTTCCAGGATCTGTTGTAGCTCTACCCTTAATCAATTTATGTTAACATTTGTACTGGGTGCGACGAGGGTGGACAGGATTAGGAATAAATATATTAGAGGGTCAGCCCAGGTTTGAAGGTTAGTAGACCAAGCCAGATAGGCAGGATTACATTGGTTTGTACATATGCTGAGGAGGGATGCAGAGTATATTGTGAAATAGATGCTAAGGATGAAGCCGCCAGGTAACAGGAAAAGAGGAATGCCTAAGATGAGGTTTATGGATGTGGTGAGAGAGGACATGCTGGTGGATGTTGTGACAGTGCAAGATGCAGAGGTCAGGAAGAAATGGAAACAGATGATCTACTGTGGCGACCCCTAATGACAGCAGGAGAAGAAGAAGAAGTTGTAGCTCAACCCTTGTGGACTGTGAACACCATTACTGTGCGTCATTCCACAAGTATGTAACCTGTATAGAGGCTGCATCTGAACAGAGTGTTTAGGTGAGTGGTTACTTCATAATTCAGCTTGTGTATGACACAGCCAGGGACACTGTGCAGTACCATTGCCACTGTGGTTTGGACTTTGGTAAAGAGATGTTTTAACTAGAGTGTCTGTGAATCATCAGGTTTTACATTCTTTAGGTCTGGAAATGTGGCCCTTGTGTAACGACAGGGTGGTGAAATCTGCATTCAAACTGTCTGACAAGATATTGGTAATGTCATTCAGATAAGTGTACTTTGTGACCATTTACAATAACTCTGACCCGATCTGAGATTTCCCCTCTAGATTATAAACACCACTAAAGAAAGCTTTAGTGTTGTCTTTGGAATCCTTGCCAATTTGTATTTTGAAGCTTGCCTTGTATGATTAATGAGAGCTTGTATTTTCCCAATGATACTGACCAGAGAAGTTATCCCTTCTTGGTATGTAACTCTTTTTTGGTACAACTTCACACCTTCTATTATATATTTAGTTTTGGCAGGGGTCCATGAGACTAATACACTTTTACTGTATAAGTGAGTATTTCTTGTGTTTGTGATAGCACGGTCCATGCAACTCTGTAGGTGAACAGTGTGCATTACTAAAGGATTATGCAGCTGGGACAGTGTTAACCTTAGTAATGCAAACCAATGACAGATAGCAACAACAGCATCACCCACAGCACAGTGTAAACCCATGTCATGCACACACATGTGTACTCAAGTTCCAAAATGTGTGTAGTACAATGCATACTGGCCACCAATAGAAACTATGGAGTGTTAACACTGGCCAATACAGGGCATGTCACCCTGCCCATGTGTCCAATATGCATGTAAATGCAGACAGTACACCTCCACCATGTTCACAAATGGACACCTGCAAACCTGTGTTGCACACACCCCACACTTACTGTCCACTGTATAACGCATGCTGACACAACTACACACATCAGCCAAGTGGCACATGGGTAAACAAAACACAATTGGAATAAACACTGGTGAAAACAATACAACATTGCTAATTACAGCTTTAATGCATCATGCCTGCTCAGCTACACCTTCAAGGATATCATTACACTTTACTGCTGACAACATGCTACACATCCATCCATTGCTATACTTTATTAAATTCACCCTGTGCATCAGCACCATGTTAGCCTGTTCCTGCATCAGTGTTACAGATGACAGGAGGTGGCACAGGTTTCATCATATGCACAGGGTGTGTTGTTGGTTTGCCAGAGGCCTACACTGAGCCATATAATCGACATGTGTGTGTGAGTGTGTGTGTGAGGTCCATGAGTACTGCTATGGGCCAATGTTGATGTCATGTGTACAGGCATGTGTTTGCCTTAGGTTTCTGGTTTATGTGTGTGTGTGTCTGCATGCACACAGTTCCACCATGTGGCTGCCATATATGGGGATTTCTTGGACAGCTACAGACTGTACCTGGCAGGCTTTACAGATCACCGTCTCTGGCCATGGATATGGAACCTGTGCCTGGCAGGGGTGCTACAGACAGTATCAGGTACTAATCCAGATTGGGTACTATCCTCAGAGATTGACAAATGTCCACTTGATCCAGGTCCTTGCTGGGACTGGCCAGAGCCATTTGCACGTGGTCTGCTAGGATGGTCTATGGGCAGCCCCCCCAACATTGCTGGGACTGGTACTGGCACTACGGAAGTGGCTGTGACTTGCTCAATGTCCACAGTGACCTCCAGCTGGTGATGTTGCTGGCATACGTCCACATCAATGTCTCAACCGTCCCGCACTGTCCTGACACATGGACATGACATTGTGGAGGACATGCAATGTCTCACCCCAACGTCTATCAATGATGTCAGTGTAGTTACGTATGGCACCTGCTAGGTCATGGATACTGTCATTTACAGAGGTGTAATGAGCCCTCTGTGCCCTTAGCCCCTGTCTGGTGTACCGCTCCATTCATGTCTGTGCCTCCATGACAGCCTGGAGCATGCGTGTGGTAGAAAGAGGTGTGGCACGTCTGCCAGGAGCATGATGACCAGTAGTGGTCTGACAAGAACCCCTGAGCATCTGCCTATGTGGTACCATTCCAGACATCTGGCTATGGCTGCTGTGTCCTGATACATGTGCCATAGATACCACACTGTCCTGGCCAGTGCCAACCATACACTGTCCCTCAGCTAAGGGCAATGGTGATGGATGTACAGGCAGTATGACTGTGTGCATGGATGGGGTGGAGACTTGTGTACTGTCAATTGGTGGCCCAGCAACAGACCCTGACAAACCTGCCTGTGCCTCAACACACCTATCCTCATGATCACTGTTTGTCTCAGTGACATCAGGTTCCCTGCTGTACTGAACCAGCCCCACCTTGCCACCTGTGAGAGGAAAACAGGAAACACACTTTAAGACCTGAACATGACTTCAGACCACATGCACACATGCACACATGCACACACACACATCTACACTCCTCTGGAAAGCAGACACACACAACACCAGCAATCACAGAACATACACAATAGCAGGTGATGGTGGAGTACAGTATCACAAGCAAAACAGTCATATCACACCTGTCAGCATGCAGGACATGTGTTGCTCAACAGCATGCAGTGCAAGTGTAGTCAATCCTTGTTACTAACAGTATACATGGCTTTGATGCATGTGTTTTGTTATTCGGTGATGGCCCTCCCCCTGGAACACAATGCATACATGGACACAACACTGCTGTGCAGGTATTCATAACCTTGTGATGTACTGCCCACCATAACTCACAGGTGTACATACCATTGCTGGATGTGTATCTGTGTGTCAGATAGGTATCCAATGCTGATTACAGCCTCTGTGTCTTCAGCAAATAATTGTGGACACGTGTTAATTGTGGACATGTTTTTAGCACATGCATGATGAGTATTCACACAACATCATCAGTGGTGCATGGATAACTGATAGAATACCATTTGGCCACATACCCAATGTACGGTACTTATGGTGAATGCAGATCATATTGTGGACATGCCAGTCTCATCCATGACATGGCATGCTAAAACACGACTGCATATTTAAACACTACACATACCCAATATGTGTCATATGACCTAGCCACTCGATAGCATCACAAGACATATATGTGTCAGTTGTGCAAATGGTGATTAGTATGCATACTGTTTAGAGGTGCATATGTGTGCACACACACATCATTATGGTGTGTAGCAATGACAGCTATGTTTAGTTATTGTAACTGTGGTTACAATAACTGGATGGGGTATAGTACCATAGGCCATCATCATGAGGCATAAGGTGGTCACTCAAGGCTACAAATGTTTTACAAACCAGCACAAATCATGCTGTGCTGGAACTGTACTACCTTGGTTAAATTCACCATTTCACAACCAGTTGTTACATGATTTTGTAAGGAGGCCAATAAGGAGCATTCCCTGCCATGAATGTGTAGTGTGTTGCAGAGTGTTTAAATGCCCCAGGATAGGCCTCTACCCCTCAGGTATATTCTGTGTAATGTGTGGATGAGATTTTGGATACTGGAGTGTGTCATTACAGAGGGTTTCAGAATCCTTTATGTGTAGCATGTTAAAATGCTCTGTGTATGACATAGATGTGTATGTTATGTGCATGTTGAGTATCAGCTGTGCCTATCCAATGGTCACTACAGTCTAGCCACATTTGTTTGAGATGGTCTGGGTATTGCATGTGTTTGAGGCTGCTAATCACAATAGTGAGATGTGCGTGCTCTTACACCAAACATGCACAGCATGCATTATGGGTAGGTGTGTCACATGTGTACATGGCCTACACCTTACTATGACATGCACTTTTTATTTCCAATAATAAATGTAGAACACACTCACCAGCATCTGTCCACTGCCTTGACATCACCCCAGAGGTACCTACATAGAGATGAGACAGTTTGTCAGTGGCCAGAACTGTGGCATTGCTACTGTGTGTTTGCAATCTTACAGTACAACAACAGTTTACATTCATAGGGCTACAGCTTATGTTCCAAATGATCAGTATTGCACAACAATAGGCTCCACATCCTTGAACGACACACTCCATATCTCACATATGCATGATCTACCAATACAGATAACAGTAGTCTACAGATATGCCATGTTACCTGCATTCTCCATGTGTGCTTGCTGGGTGGCTCCAGCCTCCATCATGGTGTATGTCTGCTGCTGTTGTTGTCGGGCAGGTGCCACCAGGCTCATGAGAAGCTCCTCCACTCTGGTGAGGGGGGGTGGATGCTAACACCAGCCCTTTTGTAAGCAGTTCCGTATGCACAGCAGCGGCACACTGATGGACATGTTGGAGAAGATCACTGCAGTGGTGGCGTACCTGGTCATGTGTGCGGCTATGCAGGCCTACCTCATTGACCCTCCAGACAAGATCTTGCCACATTGCAGTACGCTCCTGCTGGTCCTGACTGGTTCATGAAAACAGTAAATGGTAGTGCTGAATCATAATGCTAGTGATGATATCATCTTCAGCCCTACTGTAGGTTGGGTTCCTGTGGTGGGCCATGATCCCTGGAAGACATAAATACAAAAATATGTCTGAGCAAGTCATATGGCACATTTAACATTATACAGTACAGATATCACTGAACTGCCATATATATATATATATATATATATATATATATATATATATATATATATATATATATATATATATATACTTACATACATAATACAATATGTTGTACCTGAGCACAGATTACAATAATTACTCACATGCATACATCTACATGTTGGAGTACATTTTCTGTAGTGCTGTATGATTGTACTGGATGTTATGTTTGTGAATAAATAAATGATATGTATATCTGAGATGGCTTAGTGGCAAATCACTTATGCTGTGATATGAATGGTTGTGTTTTTTTTCCTAGTAAATGCTTTTCATTTTGTTACTATCCAAAACAAAGGTCAGGGGCTACAGATGGAATAAGGCACATTTCAGCGGTTTCAAGTGGGTTTTCAGAAGGGTAAGCACAGCTTATGAAAGTTTAGCAACCTATAAGCTAACCGAAAGTGAAACACTGTAACTGCCACTTATCACTGCTCACCCCACAACTGCTTGAAAGTGCCTTGCTCACTCTCTATCCAGTGAACCATATTCTGCACAGCAACAAAATAAAATCACTATATAAGGCTATAAAAGAGTACCTGGCACACTGTATGCAACATGATGCACCACCTAGCCACAGCAGATATACATCAAGCTGATGTGTAAAGAAATATATCATCCATCACAATCAGTGTAAGGTCCAGTAAATGTATTACTATTATACCACACAACTTGTTAATGCCAAACCCGTGGCCAAAATATGTGCACAATTGGGAATATAGGTCACATACTGCTGTAGTACACTATGAATGTTGCTAGATACACAGTTATATGTATTACCACACATATGTCAAAGGACATGTTACAGACATACCCACACACACATCAGACATAATTACAGGGCACAAAGGTATGACAACCCAGATAAGCTTTCAGTGTGTACTATACAGTACTGTGTGTCAGTCCTTATACAACCTTAATCTTGAGAAATGTAATCTGTGATGAATACAAGGACCACACAAAACAGTAGATGCAAGCAATGTGGACATACACCATATTTTGCTGTACAGGCCCAGAGCTTCAATTAGTACTACAGTACACACAGGATTTGGTTTTGACATCGGTACCAATCAACAATCATAGATGTAGTGCTTTAGCCTCCAATGACAAACCCTAGTTAAAACCAAGGGACTTAATCACACTGTATGCAATAGCACTTGTTCTGCCTAGCAACAGAATACACAGCTTTTGCTAGGATCAAAGCAAGGACCCAGAATACCATAAAATAAACAGTTTCCCAGTAATCTATCCCACAGATACATATCTTTGATGTATTCACAAACATATTGACCATCACAGTCAGTCAACAGTACAGAGAATCTATTGCAACAAGTAGATGTAGGTGTATATGAGTATATGTATATATATATATATATATATATATATATATATATATATATATATATATATATATACACACACACACACACACACACACACACATATATATATATATATATATATATATATATATATATATAGGCACATATACAATTCACCTTTCATAGTGAGAATATCAATTATACAAAAGATGTAAGGTGTACAGTGGTGTAATGACATCGCACAGTCTTGGGATAAATGCATTGAAGGTGTTCACAGCCCAGGTAGCTTTAGCAGGCCTTACTGGCTTCAACATTACAAATTGAACGAACCACTTACAGTGTTTAACCACCACATGTCATATACCAGCACTGTATGCTGTCTTGTTTGTCACACACTAAAACCTACATACAAATATGTGCATACTAACCTTCACAAACATATATATCCCCCCTTCGCAAACAGTTGCAATATGTCCCCTGCTCTATGCACATATACAGATGTGAATATATATGACACATATATATTTCTCTATATGTGTGTGGCATACACACACATGGTCCACACTGTTGTAAGTCCCTGGACCTCACAGCTGAACTGTTGGGCCTTGCTGCAACACAAACAGGTGTCACATATGAACACAGACTAACATTAGGGGGGTATATATGGCAACAGATGCTAGATAAGCATACTAGACTGCTACAGCACTTGCCAATGCTAAGCTACATTTTAATATGACTATCATGCATGTGTTGTTCTGTCACACCCATGTTTATATAATGTCAGCACTAATCCCCCCAACAGCCATTGACCACACTGCTGTACAGAACACAGATAACATGGATCAGATCATTGACATTTAATGCTGAGCTACACATTTCACAAACACTGGTACACACAGTATTGTCCATAGCAGTAGTTAAGCAGAACATCTGTGCAGAAAGAAGTACTGCTGCCACATATGAATGTTTCACATTATGTAGACTATTCTTCAATAACATATACTACATGCCAGTAGATACATATGTGTCACATACTTTTCCTTTGTATAATTTGGTAATATTTCTTTTTCCTTTCCTCTCTCTCTCTCTCTCTCTGTCTGTCTCTCTCTGTCAGTCTCTGCAATAGAGTGATTGAGTTTGGTGGCATAGATTGCAGCCTGCTTTTGTAGGAATCGCACATGAGCATGTGATGGCCTCTGCGCCAATTAGTGCCCACGATTTGCTAATTGCATGCAGCCTGCTGTGTATTAATTGAAGTAATCACTGTCATATTTACCCAGTAGTATAAATTGCTGACTCATGTCGGCATGGCCCTTTCAGCTTTCCAAGATGGAGATCATCCTTGTTTGGTATGGACATCGTTGTTTAAGACAGAAGATTGGAATAGTTCTTATATCAGAAGCCAGGTATGTAGCCAGAGATTTACATTTTGTACTCGGAGCTAATGTTGCTGCTTTCAGTACCCACTTGTCAGTGTAAAAATGTACTCACCCCTCAAAATGTTACCCCAAGAAACATGGAAAGCTGTACTTTCTTTTCAACTGTTACAATTAATTGCCATACAAAGCTAGTTATAGAGATGTATTCCTTTGGCACAAGAATTGTTTGTGAACTGCTATACTGTGAATATTCATTTACACAGTTCTAAGCATTTTGTGCTTTTTTAGTGTTGACATTAGCACAAGCTTCTCATAAAAACTGGACTCATTTCAGTACAGTGAGTATGCTTACCTACATCCTTGGTAGACCCTGCACACACAGGTAAATTTTACATTTGGGTAGGGTTGCAGAAGTACAGAGAGCATAAGTAGTATTGTGTGCATTTTACCTTACTGGATGTACAGGGTTGCTGTGTGCATGTTACTTTATCAAGGAATGCAGTCTGTCTGTGTAACTCCCAACTGTGGACCTATCCACATGATAGCCAGAGAATAGCCTGTTATTTTTGTCTGTGCACCACACAGGTCTTTTCAGCATTAGAGCAATGGCATTCTTACAGTTGGTTGCTACCAGTACATGGCTACATCCATTTGTATTTCAGTGTTTTATTCCTACATAAGGGTATGTTTCCAAAACTCCTTCCAAAGCTATTTGCACAGTGTGTAACAGCAGAAAGGCTAATATGCCTCTGTGTTTCTGCTTCTCTGCCTCTCTGCCCTAAACAGATATGCCAGTGTTTGTCCTGCTGTGATACTGTGTGGGGCTTTAAGGTGATGGTGTAACATTATTTCCTGCTAGAATGGCTGCTTCTCTTATCACAGTCATGTAATGTAATCCCACAACAACTGTTGGTCAACATCCACAGAACAAGTTGTGTGGTATGGTATTCCTAATTTTCCTTTACATTCACTCATTCTGATGCATGATATAATTATTTAAGCACCAACTTAATGTATTTCTACCGTGGCTTAGTGGTACTTCATGTTGTGTAGTGTGTGCAATGTCCAGGGTTCGAGACTTACAGAAGTGTTTTATTTTGTTCCTGAGCAGAACAAGGGCCCTCACATATAGAGTGACTAAGGCACTTTTAAGCAGTTGTAAGCGGGTTTGCGCAATGTCTCACATTGCTTAGCCAAGCGCAAACCCACGCAAACCCGCTCACTACTGCTTAATTGTTCTTACTCTCACTCACCCCTGCGGTAATTTCTTTGAAAGAAAAGAAAAATGGGGAGATAGGAAAGTGGTGAAAAAGGGGCACAAAGAGGGAAAGACAGTATGGAAAATAGCTCAGGATGTGCAGGATGGGTGTAGGGAAGGTCCATAGCTGCCCATTTCTTCAACAGCAACAGCTGTGCATATGCAATAAATTTGGAGGTAGATATGAACCCTTCAACCTCTGAGAGAGGGGTGAGGACAACAAAGTATGTTGTAATGCCAATTAAATAACATTTCATGTGTCCAGTGGACATGTGTGCAAAATGGGCAGCTATGTATGGGGCGTAATTTGTTTTTGTGAACAGATTGCCCTTTTTTTTTCAGGTGAGAGTGGAATGTGGGGTAGGGGAAGTAGGTATATTTGGGGAGGTAGGTTGGGGAGGTAAACAGGCAAGACAAACAAGATGCATACAGGGGCAGTATATGACACACATGGTGGATGAACACCTTTGACGGGGGAGGGATGTTTGGAAATCGCAAGCCCAAGAGCCCACAGATGGAAACAGTGGGACTGAGGTCCCCACCCATGGGCAGTCACCACTGCACCTTCACAGCCCAGAAGGTGGCTGTGCTGGGGGCTGTGTAGGAGGGGCAGGCTGACCTGTGAGTTGTGCCACTTGGGCCTCAAGCTGGCGTAGAGTTTCTGCAACAGAACGTTCAAGCTCTCTACGCACCACAGCCCGGACCATACAAAGGGTGATAGGTGCCTCTCCGCCCATGCTTGCACGAGGGGGCCGAGCCCCACCCCCTGCAGTGCTTCCACCTGAAGGTGGCACAGGGCCAATGGAGGAGGAGGTCCCAGACTGGCCACCGAATCTACTGGTGCCAGGTGCCATGGCCAGCTGAGGTGGGACAGGTGGGTCCGCTGGGACCGGCCTTCCCATACGTACTATATTTTGGTGAGTTTAATAAAGATATGGGTTAGTAACAGTCAACAGCATTCCCAATTAGTTATAACAGCATGCAGAAATATTACCATTAACCCAACACTCCAGATTTTCAACAGTTGAAAAGCAAGCATAACACATGCATATATAGAACAATAGTGGACATTACAACAGCATGCAGGTTTAATTGATGGCAACAGGCCACCAATATTGTGGTATTTTAACAGGGCACATGCATAGAAATAAATGCAAATATTTATAAACCAATAGGACATATGTCCCAACACATGTTTTGAGATTAGACACACCAATTGAGGTGTGGAATTGCATTTTTATGCACATACAGTAGGGTGGAAAAAGATAGCTCAATTAACAACTTATATATCCTTCTAGCTTTCACTACATTCCTATTAACTGCAGTTATATGTCCCTTACATGTATTATTACATTACCCAATGTCCTTATATTGTGCAATTGGATTTTGCTAGATCATTATATACATGAGCTGTATCTTACATACAAACTGTCCAAGATGCAGCAGTTACTGCAACATATTTTGAGAATTGCTCACACACACTACTGCTAAGATGGTACACTGACAGCTCTACTTTCATACAATTATCTACATATGTTCAGGTGACAGTATCAGTTATATGTTGACAGCTCCCTACATTTCTGGCAGCACACTGACATTTCTGGGGAACACAATACCAAGCTACTCATGTGCCAGATTAACCTGTACATGCTGGGCATAAACCAACAGTTGAGGGCTGTAAGTATGCATACAAGCTACTGGGACTCCCTTCATCCACGTTATATGGGCCTACCCAAGTGTGAGTTGACACTGTTGAATACAACACTACTATTTGTAGAATGCAACAGTACAACAACATATCAAAGAAAATGACACAGACGCACTCCATGAATCATACATTTATTAAAGGATTATTACACCTTTATTTATTGGGTTAAAATACCTTTTGAAGGCTCTCTCATTTATTTTATATAATAGTACATGCAGAATAATTACTAACCTGCCTCATGATGCAGCCTTTGCAGCCTATCTTCATGGGCTTGCAGGTTCATAGCCCAGTCACCTGCAGCTGTAAAGTAAATGCAGTGATACTGAGACATACCTATCCATAGTATAGACAAGCATGGCAATTCTTAACTACTTAATACAATGGCTACTTACTCAGTACTGGAGCATTAGGCATCCTATGGGATTCCTAGATCCACCGGTCCAGTTCATCCCCCCACGCCACTTCAGGTCAGAATAATGGTGCCTGACCTGCTCACCAGTGGCACTGGTGAGATCATGGGCAAGACTGTTCCAGGCTTCTGTTTTATATTGGGTACCCTGGTACTGGCCCTGCAGGAGTCTTTGCTCATGTTTGTGAACGACGAGCCAAACCATAATTTTGGACTCCCGGATGCCCCAGCGTTGTACTCTAAATCAAGTGCTCTCACCTACACCAGCCATCCTGACTGCAGAAGGAAGCTACAACCAGTTATAGCAAGTATTCCCGCCTGTGGAGATTAAATATGCCTCATTTTCCGCACTTATTTGTGATTGGCCAGTTTTGGAAAAGTTCAGCTATGGGTACGCCTGCTTAGCTGATGTTGGCAGTGTTTAAAATCCCTTTGATAGATATGTCTCTGTTGAAAGTGCATATTTGTGAAATGCTATCATGGCTTAGTGGTTAAGTACTGTGATTATAGTGCACAGTATCCTGAGTTTGAGCCCTGTCACTGCTTTTTATTTTCCTGCTGGGCAGAACTGACTGGTTAAGGAACAGTAAAGCAGGTGTGAGCGTGTTTACCCGACTTTGCCCGAGTTTGCCAGATGTTGCACTGGTTAGCGCGGAGTTGCACAAAGGAAATCAGCAGTAACGTGCAGTGAACCAGTGTTACTCCTCCTTAGCATAGCGCAGCTACGCGCAAATGTATTTAAATATGCTCAATACTGGTAAAATGTGGTTAGCAGTGCTTTATATTGCTTAAAATAAGGTACTCATGCCTCAGAATGCATAAACATTTCACCTTCATATATATAATTCATGCACTACTAAATTTAACATTTCAGTGCTTTTTACAAAACTTATACATAAAAAAAATGTCAGGAAATGTTTTTGTATACTGATTTCACACAGAAAATGGAATGTGCAATAGTGGGACTTGAACCGGGAATGCCTCCTCTTTGTGCAAAGCCTGTAACCACTACACCATCACTATGTTACTTAGTTTGCATATATTTTTCTTATTATCCTCTTCTGGTGTCTAAGCTGCTGTAACTGTAGCTAAGCAATGGGCAAACCCAGGTAAACCCGTGCAACTACGGACGGCTATATCGGAAGAAAAAAAAAAGATTATTTTTATTTTTTATTCTGTTAGTTGTTGAACATATGTGGGAGTGTAGTGTTACATTGCGCACATGTGAGAGGACTCACTCATTTAAATGTGAAGTTGCGGCATTTCTTCATTGCAGGGGCGTGGATATTTGGACTGCTCGGCAGTCCGACACGCCCCCTAAACTCGTCCACGATCCATGTAAGCTTTGGAGTTGAGGCAGCGCGTACTCATTAATATACATGGTGCACTGCCGTCATACTCTTACCCTGCCACTTCCGTGCAAGACTAATCTAGTCTTACATGGAAGATTAGTAAATCCAGGGGTGAGACTTCTAATATCTTGAAGCAAACAGTAAGCAGCACTCAGTTTATTCACAGAATATAAGATAAAGTTTTTGGGTAACACCCTTCATCGGTATGTTTCCTGAAAGCTTTATCTTGTATTCTGTGAATAAACTGAATGCTGCTTTACTGTTTTTTTCATTTGAGTTGGTAGTTTGACAATTCAACAATGAGACTTTTCTGCAGTTGGTGTGTATCCAGTACTTCTCATATCTTGTCATCTGTACATAAAAAGGAGATGACCCAGTAGAAAGCACAGAGGAGCTAGTGTTTTTATCAATAGCTAACACTGTTCAGTTTATAGCAGAGGTTATTGGTGTTATCCTAAAAACATAATCTCTGATTTCATATTTGTGGAGAACCAGTCCAGTGCAGAGTATCCTTTACAAGGAAGAAAACAGTCTATCAGTAAGATAGGGACAACTAACTCCCAGTTGTCTGTGGCCAGCTGTGGTATCTGTGACCTTCTATGCTGGGAGAGTCTGTGGACTGCAGTGGAGCCATACATGGGTTAAACCAGCCCATGATCAGGACGTTTGATCCATCACCACTCATACCACAAAACTAGCTCATGGTATAGGGCTGAGTGTTGCATGAGAAATTAAATTTCCATTTCTTCTCTGGCAAAAGATTTATTTGAACTGTGGTTTTCAGTGCCAGCTGGTATTTGGATGCAGTGGTGCTGTCCTCCCTCAGGGTAGATAAATCAGCAGATGCCTAAATATGGATTGTCTCATGATCTGACTTCCTTCAGGAGGTTATCATTTACCAAAATGTTTTCTTCATTCAAGCATAACAGTGTTTACATGTTTGTGGGAGATGCATGGTGTGGTGAAGAGAGCTAATACATCATATCAAGCTCTCTAAATGAATGGACTTGTAAATATATATATATATATATATATATATATATATATATATATATATATATATATATATATATATATATATATATATATATATATATATATATATATACACACACACACACATGTATAAAAAATATATTTATCTTATTAAAAGAATACAAGGCCTAAGCAACATGTCCTATATGGACTAATTGAATTCCATCACAGACAACTGGACCATCATAGGGAAGAATAAACAGCTAGGGAAGGTTCTCCCAGGATACCCGAAATGTATTTTTAAAAGGGGAAAGATCATCAGGGACTACACAGAAAGCACACCAAGTCGTAATAACATCAGTCTTAAAGGAACTTTCCCATGTAGCCCACCTGGATGTAACTACTGTGTATTTATGGGCAATTCCTCCAACTTTAAGTATCCCAACACTATGAAAACATTTTTCAGCAAAAGTCACAGCCACTGCAACTCTGATACCATGGTGCACAAGGCTGAGTGCAACCTCTGTGATGTTTTTTTTTTTAATGTGGGAAAGACTAATATAAAACTAAAACAAAGAATGGCCCAACACAACTCAGAAATCAGAAGTGGTATTCTTAATAACACCCTAGCTAAACATGCTGAGGAGAATCTTGGTTACCACTGATTCAAATTTCATATTCTTGACAAAACTTTTCACAAACCATTGGATGGCAACAAAAATTACAGGCTTGAGAAAAAAAAGATCTAGAATGACAGATCAGGTTAAGAGCTAGAAAAACACGAGGGCTCATCAGCACCTCTTCCATCAATACCATCGTAAACATGAGGAAACTGGACCACCATATGTGCCACTAAGGAGCACATATCCCTTCATATGCTATTGTCTTACACTACTTTCCACCCTGGTTCTGACCACCATCCACATTTTGCTCCTATTTTACCCACCAAAAGCAAACAATGAAATGCTTTTTACTTAAAAAAAGTTTTAATTAAAGCATCCAAGACCACAAAATTATATAAGGTGATCTTAAATCTCAAACCACTGGGGACCCTTAATATGATTTATTTGTTCCACCTTCTACACTGCTATCAATAACCCCTCCCTCAAGGAAACTGCCAGCCCTCAAGACATGATGCTATCCTGCCCGGATTTCTTGGTCATTTTATGTCTCCTATCTCTATGGCAGTTAGGGATTCTCCATTTAAGACTAGATTAAGCATTAGTCTAGAGGTCCACAGTGACAACCTTGATACATTATGGGCTAGTATCCCAATCATCCTAGTCTCCATGAACACCATCACCACCAGAAATAAGAGAATAGGATCATTACGGCACATCAAGAGGTTCCCTGTTCAAACGTATGGCTTCTGTCTGGGGATCTTACATCCAGCTTCTGCTAAGTGACCTTTTCACATAGCCAAAATTGTTATTTAGTTACTGGTCCAACTTCCTCAGAAGCCTCATTTTATAACTGAGACCAGTCAGCATGGCAGGCACCAGCACTACCTAAGTAATTAATACAACATTAAGATATCCCCCTGACCATAGTTACTATTAAGTGCCATGGGATCATGCACATAACCTTTGGTCAGGAATGATTTCATATTTTAAATACAAATCTGGTCCCTACTGTGGCCTTGAAAACTCAGTCATCAACTCAGGATTCAGGAATGTGTTTAACCAGTCCCATCCAATTTTGACAAGCCCACAGCCCCTTTCAACTAATGGAACTGCCACACTTCAGACACACCTTAATTAGTCCTCTTTGCAAGAACACATTTAAAGGTTGCCACTGTGTTTACTTCCCCCTTCTGTCCCCTCTTGTTAGACCTAAGCAGGACCATTAGGAATGCCATTATGTTGTCACTACTGACACTGCTGAACTCCATAGCCATCCTCCAAACTATGGAAAAAACACAGCCAAAGCACACCACACAGAAAGCTGCAAGCAAGTATAAAGAACACAGCCAAGATTCAAGATACTCAGTTCCTATCACCACCATGTTGAAATTCGCAGGTCAGTCCAACTCAGATTTTTACTATGGACCTTTAGCGGTACTAGGACTTTTGTAACATAACTTCTTAAACCTGCAAAATAAGATGCTTTTATGTTTTATGGATTTTTTTTCACTGTTTTAATATTATTCATAGGTTCATAGGTTCATAGGTAGGTACCAGGCTATTGGCACTAGGGCCTAGACAAGCCTAGCCAAAAAGGTACCCTGACTTTCACCACCCAAAAAAAATATTTTCCTGTGCCCCTGTCGAGTAGAGCCACAGAAGTGATCCCCGGGGTGAATTTCCTATCCAATCATCAAGATTTTTCTTGAAGAGTGCTAATGAGGAGCTTTGTTTGATATAGACAGGTAATTTGTTCCAGAGTATGGGAAGTCTCTGGGACAGGAATCTATCCCTCCAGCATGTTCTGTTTACTGTGGGGACAAAGTTTAGGTCCCTAGAGCATGTAGCTTGGAGGGATTGGGATTTCTTTAAGTGGAGCATGTCCAACAGTTGTGGGTTTGACATAGCTTTGTATGTTAGGCAGAGATCACCTCTGAGTAGGCAATATGCGACGGAGTAAAGCTGGAGTTTTTTGAGACGGTATGTGTAGGGCATCTGTTTGAGGCTGGTAATCCTCTTTGTGAGGTATTTCTGCGGCCTTTCCAGTTGTTGTAGATGTCTTGTGAGGTACATACCAAAAGGGGCATTGTACTCTATAATGGGTCTAATGAGTGATGAGTAGAGGGGAATAATTACCTCTTTTTTCCTGGATGAGAAACTTTTGGTGATGAGGTGTGCCATGCAGGATTTCCTGACTACTCTGGCAATGGGATTATCAAAGGAAAGACTACTGTCCACCTGTGCCCCAAGGTCTCTTATCACACTTTCGGTGTTAAGTAGACTACCGCCTATGTGGTAATTCATAGGTACAGAGTTTTTACCAAAAGGGATGACAATGCACTTTTTGGCATTGAGCTTGAGGCCATGGCTTTGACACCAGGCATCTGTCTCAGTGAGGCCCTTTTGTAGGATGTCCACATCGTTAGGAGTTTTGATTATGGCTCCTAGTTTGCAGTCATCTGCGAACTTCATTAGCCAAAGACCTTCTGTGTTAGCCTGTACTTCAAAGAAGTAGATACCAAACAGGAGAGGACCCAGGACTGAACCCTGTGGTACTCCACTTGTCACTGGTCTGAAGTTGGATTTGGAGTTTGCTACTTTCACAGTGTGGGTTCTGTCAGTGAGCCAGTTGGCAAACCATCTTATGACATAGGGATTTATACCAAGTTGAGTGAGTTTATCTATAATTCCAGAGTGGGGGATGGTGTCAAAAGCCTTGGTGAGATCTAGATAGGCTGTGTGAACCACCTTACCCTCATCTATGGCTTTGGTGACTGCTTCAAAGAAGTCTATCAGGTTTAGGAGACATGATCTGCCTTTTACAAACCTGAACTGGGTGGGGTCCAGAGTTTGGAGATTACCAATGTCTTTGTTTATAAGTTCCATGATGATACATTACATGGCCTTGCAGACCAGACTCATCAGGCTAATGGGGCAGTAGTTCCCGGGGTTCATGGTGGATCACCCTTTGTGGAGTGGACTAACTGTCACTGTGCACCATTCAGTGACCACAAAGCCTGAGGTGAGGCTATGATTGAACATGGTACTTAGGTGGGGTGCCAGTTTGTTCTGTAGTTCATGTAGAACGCAGCCTGGGATGTTGTCAGGTCCCATGGATACTGTGTTCCTGGCTTCAGAGAGTGTGGTTTTTACTTGTGCAGCCGTGATTACAGGAACTTTGCATTCTTCCAGTATAGAGATGAGCCATTTAGGGGGTGAGAGGGGGGTAAAGTTAGCACTGAACCTATCTGCCAGGATGTTGGCAATATCAGTTGGTTCTGTATATTTAGTGCCATTGTGCTGTAACTCAGAGCAGATCTGAGTGTTGCCTTTGAGATTCTTGACATAGCTATAGAATGCTTTTTGGTTGTCTTTAGAAACAGTGGCATTTTGTTTTCGTAACTAGCTTTGGAGGATTTTATGAGGGATCTCATCTTCTTACTGAGGCTGACCAGGGAGTTTCTCCAATCATAGGATTTTACTCTTTTTTGAAGCAGTTTCTTTATTCTGTTGTAGAGTTTGTTTATGGAAGGGGACCACCAGATTGGCTTCCTTTTTTTGGAAGAGAGCATATTGGTTCTGTTAGGGCTAGCACGATCCATGCACTTGTGTAAGTGCTTATAAAGTGCATTTGTGTAGGAATCAGCAGTCGTACCTCTATTGTCTGTCTGCATGGGTGTCGTGAAGTTTTCAACTTCTGTCTTAAGAAGCGTGAAGTTGACTTTGGAGAATTTATTTTTACGATGGATTCCCTAATAGGGGGTGGGGGCCAGATATGGATGTCTAGGGTGATTTGCTTGTGGTCAGATCTGACCAACGAGGAATTGACCTCTGGTGTGGAATGCTGGTCACCCATGTTGGTAATGGCCAGTTCTAGGATATTGTTGCCCCTGGTGGGGTTGTAGATAAGTTGAGCCAAGGCAATGGAATTCATGAATTCCAGAAAACGTTGAGCAAAAGAGTTGGTACAGGAGTAGTTTTCCCAGTTAATGGTGGGGTAGCTGAAATTGCCCATTATTAGGGTGTTAGGTTGTACCCTAATATTTTCCAGTGTATCAAGAAATGAGGAGTGGGAATCCTGGGGCATGGTAGGGGATCTGTAGCAAACTACAGTTTGGATTGTGGTCTTGCCCAGAGTTAGTTGCACTTGGATAATCTCAGATGCATTATGCTGAGCAACTAGCCTTGAGGTGTGGATATCCTTAATGAATATGGACACGCCTCTGCCTTTAGTGTTTCGGTCCAGGTTAGGTGACCGAAAGGTGTGGTATGAATTATAGCCTGGTAATGCAGGGGTACTTTCTGGAGCCTTGAACCAGGTCTCTGTCACTGCACAGATGTCGATGTTCTCCATTTTAAGGAGTGCCTCGAGTGAGTGCATGTTGAGGTTTAGACTTCGAGCACTAAGTAGCATTACCCTCAGATTTTGCTTGCTTGTAGGTGAATTTGTCATTTGAATCTTGTCTAAAAAAGGCACTATTGGGGTGGCAAGAGCCTTAGCCAATATCTGGAATCCCAGGGACGACAGGTGCAGGCCATCTCTGGCAAAGCATCGTGGTTTGTCGATCATGTCATCTCAGGCAGACAGATACTGGATCCCCTTAGAATGACACCAGAAGCTTTGCCAATTGTTGAAGTCAATCATTTTGTCCTTGTACTGTGGTATCATTTTGGGTGATGTCAGGATGCTACTCAAGGCTAGGGTCATACCTGCCTGGGCTACAAGATTGGAGAGCTCCTCCATGTCTCTTTTCATGTAGTCCAGGGAGTGCCTCAGGTCATTCACACCAACATGGACAATGACAGAGTAATATTTGTACTTGTTGTGGAGTGACCTGAGTGCGTGCATTATGTGGTGGATCCTGGCACCTGACAGGCAGCTGACAGTAACTTTCTCCTTGTTTAGCCTGGTGAGTGGAACATCAGTGTGCCTGACTATAGAGTCACCTATGACTAGAGTGTTGGGTATGTTGGTATGCCTTATGGGCTGTGGTTGGGTGGCACACTGAGTTTATTGGCTATGTGTCATTTGGGTTGTGTTGGGGGGGTGGAGGTTGCTTGCGTTTCTGCTTTGGAGGTCTCTGTTGCTTGAGCAGATTTTTATTGAGAACCTCCGTGAATGTCGGTGTGTGCTTTGTGTTTCTATGTGTGTGTTTTGGTGGTGTAGGTTTTGAGGGACTATGTGATGAGTGTGGTGTGGTGCAAGTGTTTACCCTCTCCCCTTGACTGTCTAGTCCAGTCTTGGGTGAAGAGAGCTTTGCTTCCACTTTGGCTATATAAGTGCATCTCTCACAAGTTGTATTGTTGGGTAGTAGGAGGAGAGGGTTGTCTGTGTACATGAGGCAATTGCTACATTGCTATGTTATTTATTGTTACTTTTTAGTAGTCAATGTGTTTTCATTAGCCATTGTTCTGTTATGGGTTCTAATACTAGTTGTATGTATTTTGGTTCAACTTACTGCTGCACTTCCCATTCCCATGTTGTTTAGCATAAGTTCTGAGTTCAAACTACATTGGGATACATACTGTCCCCCATATGCTAGCTTAATACAAGAAGAAGATATCCTCAGTTAACAGAGGGGAAACTAATTTCAATTCCTGAATTATGCCAGACTTGGATTCTATCCCATGTATGAAGATTTTGGGTATTTCAGTCAGCATTTCCAAAGCCTCATAAAAACAAGTTAGTTATTAGCACATGTTGTAATTTTTCTTTTAAGGTTATATTTTTGATCTATATTTCCTTCCCAAGTTTCCTGAACATGTTATATACAGAGAAGAACCCACCTCTGGTACTCTGAAGGACATGGAATGGATAATGAAAAAAAGATCTCAGTACCCAGTAAAAGTGGACTCCTATCAGCCCATCCACATCAAGAATGCAAAGGCTGGAGATTTAAGGGCACGTGAATATAACTTTTCCATTGCTGGTGTTTAACCTTGGAAGTGTGAGTATTCTAGTGCAGACTTTCATAGACATACTACCAAAAGAGCTAAGGATCCATAAAAGCGGTCTGTAAGGGATCATTTCATACATTTTTGTGAGCTAAGATTTGTAAAGGCCCAATAAAAGTGAGCCGAAGGGCATCACTTCATATTTGGTCTAATACCTAATAGCTTAGATATTTAAACGTATCCTTTTATTCTCCTTTAACTTATGTACTGAGAATTAAAAAAAAAAAGTTTTTCTACAGCGACAATGTGTTTGTAAGTTAAATATCAAAATTATAATGTTAAATAAGGTACATCCCTTCATATATGGGGCAGATCTGATGAAACTGGTACAGCAAAAGTGCTGTTGAGAGTTTATATGTTCATTTTTGACTTGCTAACTGAGAAAACTACTTGGACTCATCAAAATCATGATGCTGAAGTACATCTTATGTCCATTTATCTTTTGAATTCCATTTATTTTTTGTATTCCTTTTAGCTAGTCTGTTAATATTTAATACATATAGGGGGACAAGTCTCTGGGGACCATCCACCCATTGGGTGTGATCTCCAGGATACAACTCCTCCTTGGATCCACTCACTACAGTGGGGGGAGGATCCCCAGAACAACCAATAGGGAGGAAACCCTAGGCACAGACCTTCCCTCTATTGTCAATGAGCTGTAACACACTGCAGCGCTTATCTGCCTTGAATAAAGAACTGAATTGTTTACATTTTTGACCCAGCTGAGATTTCTAACTAGAGATTTTCAGCTTTTGACAATTTAGACAACCAGAAACAAAAGGAAATAGTCCTCCTAAGGAGTCTCAATGAGGGAGAGTTCATTCACTCCCAAAGATGTTCTACGACTTCCTGTATGTAGATAGACATATATTATAGATGGGTCTATATGACTTGGTCGACAGTTCATATGATCGACTGTTTATTTGGTCGACAGTTCATTTGATCGACAAGCATTTTAGGTGGGGGGCTTTGCCCCCCACACCCCCCCCAACTATATATATATCAACTCCAGGGTCACACAACATTGGGGAAGGGGGCAAATGCTTGTCGATCAAATGAACTGTCGACCAAATAAACAGTCGATCATATGAACTGTCGACCAAGTCATATAGACCCATTATAGATATATATTATATGTTATATTTACTCTTGCCCTTGCAACTTGTGTCATGGGTGGAAACAGACAAAGAAGGACTGGGTCACTTCTCAATTAACAAATAAATGAATAAATAAAGATAACCATGTTATGGGGTGCTGTTGAAGAGGACTGGTGTGATGTTTAGAGAAAAACTGAAAGGGTTTATGGCAAAGGCTTAGAATACAGACACAAAGTAAGGTGTGATAATATAGCCATATCTCAGTCTTACTCAGTTGTCAAGTGTAATTAAACTTAAGGATGATAACCTAGTAAGAAGGCAGGACTATAAAAGACAGCAAGTATAGTGACTGATGTTTGTATTAAATAGCTGACTTTCTGGCTAACTTGTTCAGGCATTTATTTATGGATTTGGTGTGGAACATGTCAATGAGTATCAGATATGTATCATCTAGCTTTTAAGAATATCTGCTTGCTTTTAAGTTGCAAATAAAGTAAAACAAAAGCAAATAAATAATCCTGTTTTGCTGAAAGAGTTACCTCACAGGTTGTACTATTTCAGTAGAAACCCAATACCTGAAGTATAAAAAGCAGGGCAAAATTTAAACAGCATACAAGACATTAAGTCTGATGCAGGGAGTCCAAACAGGCAAGACTGTGGTGTCTCAGATGAGTGAGGATATGTTTTCTGAAAAGCCACAAGAATTGCTTCCTTTCCTGTAGGCATATATTTGATGTAAAAGAACTGATTAGCACAGAAAGACCAAGAGATGTGCTTCCTGGGAAAAAATAAATAATTTTAAATAGAGCCATATAGAAGTCCATCTATTTATTTATATAACGTTTGTTACCAGGTAAATGAACTGTTCCATAGACCCTTTTCAGTTATGACCTGGGCCAGAATGGGCCGGAATGACCTAAAGTACAATAAAAATGTTGCTGCACAATCAGTAGTATAATACATTCAATTGTCTTCAGAACAGCAAAATGGCATTTAAAATCATCCAAGTCCAAGTAAAAGGTGTTGCAGGATAATTAGTGTAAAATTACAATCTGTATTCATCAGAAATCCAGGGAAGTCACAGGATATTTAATTGTGATCTGAACAATTTTAGCAGTACTTTAACATTCAGAACATTACAGGGAAAATACCGCAGTACAATCAATAGTCATCAGAACACTGAGAGAAACTATACTTCACAGACTGAGTGACACTGCAATCATTTAGCCAGGGTGTGTGCAAATGTAAAATATATGTTATACATACTATATTGTCATTCCCGGAATTCATTAGACTTCTTTCTGGGCCCCAAACAGTTTAGTGCAAGAAGATGCTACATTGTTTACAGAAGTTCCAGATGCACAGGTGGTAGTGTGTGTGTGTTTGGGTATGTCTGTGTGTGTTTGTGTATATTGACTTTGATGTACTTCACATTCTAGGATCTAGAATGACTAGGTCATAAATCAGAATATATATCCTTCTACTGCTCTCGGTATTATGGTTCTTGGCCCCCAAAGCTTGCTGTTCTTGTCTCAGAGGAAAATAATATATGTGAGAATGACTGAAATGGCTAGGGGAAGGGGCTGGGTTCAAAGTCAGCAGATTTGGAAGAAGATAAAACAGGAAGTATAATTCAGGAGCCTGTTATTGTTTTGAATGCTGCAATGTAGATTGGTTGTTTTTATGCAACTTTTTTTGCATCAGAAGACCAGTCTCACAAACTGATTCTTTGCTGAAGTACAGAACAGATGTCTGTGTTAAAACAGACTGTGCTACCTGTAAAAAACACTGTTTCTGCAATTTCACACTTCAGATGGTTGTATGTCCATGGAGTTAGTATATGTAAGCCAGGGGGTCTGCAGGTCAAAATTCAGTACTGGTTGGTGTCTCCATCTTTCTGGCATGACAGTAATATCTGTGTGTTGTTTCAGTCTTTATGCAGTTGAAGTGGATGATCTTTATTTAAAAGAGCTTTTGTTGTTCTTTATGAGATGCCCTAATAATTCAATAATCTTGCTGTTAAGTTAAAGAAGGTGACTCTTTGTAACAAAATAGTAATCTAAGTAGAAGATATTTGTTGTTGTGGTTTTTGATGAATATACTCAGGAAAACTATTTGATGGTCTGAGTGACTCCTAGGTTTACCCATGCCAGTTATTTTGTTAGATTGGTGGCTAAAGCTAATAGGGTCTTGGGTTGCATTGCTGTGAGGGAACAGAGTCACCGGGTAAAGACAGTTTATTGTCTTGCGATTGGACTTTGTAGAGGCCATGGTTAGACTAATGTGTGAAATCTGGATGCAATGCATAAAGAGAGAAATTTGTTGAATGGTTTGAAAAAAAATAAAAAAGTGAGTGTGTGTTTATGAAGAAAAATATATAATTTAGTTATATATTTACTGATTAAAATGAGGAACAGTGGCAACATGACATTTTATGTCACAAATGTAAGAGCGTAGTATAGTTAAGAGGAAAGAAAAGTGTCAGGGCGAGTGAAGATGAATGGTGGATTGCAGATGAGAGTTTAAAGGGTAATACAGGGAAGTGTATCTGGGCATGTTATAGTACAAGAAGAAGAATAATGGTGGGGGGCATGGAATAAATGATGGCTACAACTTGGGAGTTTTAAAAGCAATGCGAGGAATTATTTGTACAGAAAAGGTAAGGCTTTGGAGTGCTCTCGATAGAACAGTATCCATTACTGGGGCACTCCAGAGGGATCAGCTGAGAAAAGGCAAGGCTGCTCCAGTTAGACTCTTTACATTAGTATTAATGTTTGTAGCTGTGAGTTGAGTGCAATTCAAGTTTTGTTTTAACATCCTTTTTTTTTTAACTTATTTATTTTCAGCTGTGGCTTTCATATAATCTGTGAATATGCTATACTGACGTGACCAGCATTGTTTGTCTGTATTATAATACCACATGACCTAACAGCTGAGGAAAAAGACAACAAGAAAGAGAATTACTTTGGTTTAAGTTTTAGTATGTTTCTTCTTCCTGTCTTTACCATTACACGTCTATCATGGTTTGTCAAAGTGAAGCATCTCCTCCCTGCCTTAGATTACAATACTATAGAAATGAATTTCTTAAACAGAAACATGTGACAGAAGTAGCGGTTTAGAAGCTTCCAGACTGTGTCATTTGTTTTCATTTTGTGGTTTAAAAAGGAAATGCTTCTCTCATGTTAATTTTAAGTTTGTTTAAACTAATACCACTGAAACACTACTGTACAGAAAAATGTGTGTGTCTGATAGGTCTAACCAGGAAGCTGTTCTTGCAGCTTCTCTTGCCCCATAAGAGGAAGAATTCATTTTGAATTGTGTATAGTTTCAGATGCATAGCTATGCAGAGTAGCTTGACTACAGTGACTGTAATGAATGGTTATAACATGTCCTTGATTCTTTCAAACAATATTTATACTGTTTAAATAAATGCAGCTGAAATCCACTGCATAAAGGAGGAACACAGACCAATATAGATGCATTTTATCTATTGTCAGTTGTTTTTCTATGCAGATACAATAAAATCCAGTATTTTAGTAAAAGCTGTCCAATATATTCTGGTCAGTCAGGTGCTAATACTGTTTTGCTGTACTATGATTACCTCTTCCTTGGAATTACACTTTAAGGAATATCCTTGCTTAGTATCAGGATATAGTACATTTAGAAAATGTTTGCTGATCTAATAAGGTTATAACTTTGCTTTTCTTCTTTTGATGATTTTTACTTCATATAAGATGTATAGGGAAAACACTTTAAAACATCATCAAGGGCTTGGCAAACTCATCTAAGTCTAGATAATCCATGACTTTAAAATACCAAGAGAAGATGTTAGGGGACATGATCTAAGAGAGTGCCAAGGTTTGGGGTTCATGAACATCTGGTGCCAAGAGGACAGGCAAAGTCATTCAAACAAGTGCAAGCGAAGGGGGTACATGGGTTCTTTACAATATTTGTGATACTTTAAAATGTAAAGGTTATGCACTAAGAAAGGAAATTGGGTGACTGGGGAAAGGTTCATTATCTTCTCTGCTCAATGCAGTCTAATTCAGACTCACACGCATGTCTCTGGAGGAGTTGGCTAAGTCAGTACAGATAAAGGAAGATGGCATTGGGAGTATTTCCTTCATGTTATATTAAGAGAGACTTTCCCAAATATAACCTCTTTTGGATAGAGATGAATAAATAAATAGTTTTACAGGTGGGATATTTTAAGGGTTATAGGTAGGAAACAAACATATGAAGTTATTATCAATATTGAATGAACTAACTTGATGTTCCTACTGACCCATACATCTGTACATAATTTGAAAATCTACGAAAATATGTCAGTATTTTAACATACATACACATTGACATAATGTTATTTTTATATCTTGAAGTTATCATTATAACCAAAGCAAGTAAAATGAGACAACTATGTTCAAGTAAAGATAAGGACCCGGATTTTGTCCTACCTTACAATTAAAAAAAATGAAGAGGAGTGCTCCTGGTGGCTTAGCACAAAAATCAGATTGCGATTCCTTTCAAATGAAGGCAAACAGCACTTTTAATGTCTTCATTAGTTCTAATATTTCTGTGAGAGACACTCATGGAATAAAATCTCAGATATTAAACAATAACTTCAATGAAATTTTAGTTTTGATTGACTCTGTGTTCAAAACTGTGCGCAGAAAATTATGTGAGAAAGATAAATTGAGGGTTGCCATTTCAGCATTGCCTGGATTAAAATTAAGCAATATCCCCAATCTTATTTGCAAGCTTATCTTGAATGGGTACTATTATAAATGTATATTAATTCATGTTGGTCAGCATACCCCCTTAAAAACACGTGAGAAAAGTTCTACTTGAAATAATAGAACTCCTTGAATCTGCCACAGTAGACATAGCCTTAATGAAACTTTTTCATCACATAGCTTGAATAATTACAATTGCACTAAAGCATTCTTGGTTAATACCTGGTAAAAACAGTTATTGACTACTTATTTGAACAAAATGATAACCTTTTGGGCAGAACTAAGAGATGATTATTGAATGTTTGCTAATGATAACTTCCATCTTAGCTATTATGGTGTAGATTGTGTTGGTAGCAAAATCAAGGAACATATCAAGTGTGTTTGATATTAAGCACAAGAGTAAATGATCTGCAATTACACATGGTAGATTTAATTCAGCTTTGAAAATCTATTTTTCAATGCCTCTAGTCTTACAAATAATATTCATGACCTGCTATGCACCCTGAAGACTGATAATATTCCATTAATAACTATTACAGAAGTTTAGGATTTGAATGAATTCATTTTTCAGGGATAGATCAAGTATGAGTATTTGAGGCATAACTCCAGTGGTGGTGATAGGGTAATGTTACTACATAAAACAACAAGAGCCAAATTAATATCTATGAACACTAACTTGGAAAATGTAGTAGTAGATCTAAAAGTTTAGCTTGGCAGGGATGACCTATAGATTAATCTAACTCATAGAAAACAATATTGCATATCTTCAGAACTTGGAAGTTTATATTAAATGAAATCAAATTTTTTTTTGAATATCTGAATTATCTCAAGATAATAATTTGTCAGATAACCAATCAGGGATAAAAATATTTTGGACTTAATTGTTATAAACTGTTAAAACTTAATAAATACCACAGATCTTTGCCCCACTCTGGAAGCATCAGATCACAGTTCATTAACATTTGAAATATACACCATCAGTATTAAATCTAAACTTACATATAAAATATGTAACTTGCTTGATTATGATTAGATTAATACATTTTTAACACATCAACAATGGCTTGAAGTTTCTCATCATGACAAGGAAATGGGTTGTGCTAAACAGGAAAATAAACTTCTTAATTTCCAGATCTACTGAGAATTGAAGTAGGCTTCTAAATTTGTCGCACTTAAAGTTGATTAAATTATATAATAAGGTCTGTCATTTAGGAGGTTCAGAAATTGTCCATCAATCTTAAAAAATCTGCAAACAATTTAAATAAACATTAATAGTGGCAATAACTAATTTTGAAAGAAAACTGGATATGGATTGAGATAAAAATATATTATAAATATGTCAACTATAAAACAAAGTCATGAAACTTAATAATTTAGATAATTCATAATGATAACTTAGTTGTTGAACTTTACAAAATAGCTAATATGTTTAATCAGTAGTTAGTCTTATAAGTAATCAGTCTGATTTGATGCCAAGTAAAACAAATGTTATGGCACCTAATTCTGAAGTTTGTCCATTGTTTCAAGTAGACCTAATTTTTATGTCATTGAGTACAACAGGTAAAAAAACTCAATAAGATCAAACACTAACCCGGGAACCTTAATTTACAATAATTGAAGGGCAATAACACTGATTCTGTATAATATCTTCAACAGACTATTACTTAAACATTTTGTACTTGAATTTCAGAAATAATTATGCATACCTCCAATATTAGAAAAGGTAATACACTTTATATTAAAACAATTTAAGCCAATTAGTTTGATATCACTATTAAGTAAGTGTATTGAAATATGCTTAATCTATCTTCTTCAATATCCTGCTTATAATTCTAATTATATTAAACTTGGTCAACAGATGTTTTGCCTGTGGGAGATCAACTTTTACAAATTTAATTGCGTTCTATGACCCGGTAACCTTGCTATGGATATGGGTCAAACTGCTGGTGTTGTATTTATGGATCTTGCAAAAGCATATGATACCTTGTTTATATACAAAGCTTTACTAAAATATAACTTTAATTCCTAGTTTTCTAATTGGATTATTAATTGACTTATGCATTTTACTCAGTATCATAAAATTCAGAATATAAAATCTGATTATTTAGTAGTCACTAAAAATGTTCCCCAAGGATCAGTCATGGGGCCTTTCTTATTTTACTTAGTTGTTTTCCACTGCACCTTTGAATAAATCATGTTGGATTAATAAATATGCAAATGATTGCAAGACTGTTTTTATTGCTGTTTCAAACAGTTGAACTGCTGTAGTAAATGGTTTCTTATCTGAATTTATAAGTTGAACACATTTTAATGGTCTTTTACTTATTACCAACAAATGTCAATTGCTCTCCTTTGGCAAACATATAATTAAACCACTAACATTAGCTGGTGTAAACCTTAAAGTGGTTTATCAGCATAGAGACCTTGATGTCACTATTACTAACTAGCTATCCTTTCAGAATCACATAAGTAATATTAGTTCAAGGACAATGAGAAATTTGGGACTGTTATTGAAATCTGTTTTATTAAGGTATAAAAGATATACTGTTCCATTAGTTATAACCAACGTAAGATCAGTCTTGGAATTTAACAACTCATTTAGTAAATGGCATAAACCTACTACTGCCGATAATGAGGTATTACCCCTGGGCTACAACATACACCGATAAGACCGAACAGCTAAGAAGGGAGGTGGGATAGCAGTTCTTTACAAAAATACATTGTGTTAATAGAGATCCAGTTCAACCACCCCCATTTAATAACACAGAAATCCTCATTACCAAAGTGCAAATTAACAATAATAAGAGTGTAAATATTGTCTGTGTCTACATTCCCCTAGGCAATAAAATAAGCACTCTGGAAGATATCCTCCAATGGTTATCTACTACCTACCCCAAGAAACCATTGTTCTTGATGACTTTAACACCGACTGGTGCACCTGCTCAGCTGAATCCCCTGTCACCCATATAAATCTGTTTAGGTTCACACAAATAACCTCTCCCACTAGGATTAGTAAACCCACCAACAGAAAAAGTATCTTAGATTGGATAATTATCGATAGCCACCCAAGCTTGTATACAGCTGGGACTCTACCCGATGACCTAAGTGATCATTCACTAACATATTATTAAGCATAAGGCAGAAACCCACCACAAGACTATGTACAAAACAATCAGAAATAATAAAAACTTCAATCTTACTAATTTTCTAAATGAACTTAAATCAGTCATCTGGTCAATCCTAAAAAAATCTACCACTAGTTGAAGCTGTAACATTCTTTAACAATAAATTCCTGAGCATCCTTGACTCCCATGCTCCTGCATGTGCTATAAAGATTAAATCTAATACTGCTCCATGGCTCATAATGGAAACTAAGATAAAAATCAAACTTAGAAATATAGCCTGGACCAAATGGCGAACAACTAAAGCCCCCCTCAACCAAGTGAGATATTGTCAACTTAGAAATGATACAAAAAAACTTATTTTGCTAGATAAAAAAAAAAACTACTGCCAGAACCTCCAATTTAAACACCAATACAATCCCCAAAAGTTTTGGGCAGGTATTAACAGGCTTCTTTATCCAGGACAATCTACTACCCCAACCCCATCAAACTACACCCATAAATCCTCAAAAACTGTTGCCACTGCCTTTAATAACTTTTTCACTGAAACTATTCAGTCCTTAGCTAACCAACTTACTTCCACCCACTCTAACTCTACCACTAACACACCCACTTCCCATCCCCCCTTTAACCTCCAACCTGTCTCTACCACTTTTATCTGATCTCCTATCAAAAAGCTAAAACCAACCACCCTTTCTGCTGACCTCCTTCCTGCAGAGTACCTACAAAAAGCTGCCAATGCCATACCATTCCCCATCTCTATCCTAATCAATAGAACACTAACTGATGGAACTATCCCCTTAATCTGGAAAATATCCCACATTATCCCACTCCTCAAAGGTGGAAGTTCAACAGAACTGTCCTGCTACAGACCCATTGCCATTCTCTCACCACTAGCCAAATTAATGGAGACGTCCATTCATAAGTAGCGTATAGACTATCTCATTCAGAACGGTCTGTTTGCTAGCTCTCAGCATAACTTTAGACCACATCACAGCACCACCTCTGCCCTCCTTTCTTTTACAAATACCATATTCCAAATTAGGAGCAACAACAGGCTGTCTTCAGCCCTATTTCTCGATCTGTCGAAGGCCTTTGATATGGTCAAACACAAATTACTCAGCCATTCCCTAAAATCCATCTCCCTAGATAACCAGGCTATTCAGTGGTTCCTATCCTATCTGAATGGCAGACAACAGGCTGTATTAATGCAGGGCAAACTGTCCACCCTGCTAACTCTCAGGGCTCTATTCTAGGTCCTCTACTCTTTTCTATCTTCAACAACAATCTTTATAGTGCCATCCCTGATCCAACCTGCATTCAATATGCAGACGATTCTACCCTGATCTGTATGGCCTCCTCCCCTTTAGACCTGCAAACCTTAACACAAAACACATTTAAGACAGTTGAAAATTGGCTCTCTAATCACCGTCTGTTATTAAATCCCAACAAAACTAAACTGCTCCTCTTTACCCCCACCAGTAGATCCACTCCATTTTCCTTCTCCATAACATCCAACAACAGTACCTCTATCTCTCCAGATGACCATACTAAGCTTTTAGGAGTAATAGTGGACAGTAATCTCAAATTTGATCTGCATATCACTAAAACTATAAAAACCATTAATAAGAAGCTTGGCTCATTATATATAAGCAAACCTCTTCTAACTCCATTAGCTAGGACTGCAATTGCCCACTCACACCTACTCTCTACCCTTCTATATGCCTCCCCCACACTCTCCAATTTGAGCAAAACCTGAACTTAGTAAGCTCTCTCACTGTTACAACCATATTGTAGATTTGCCATAGGCTCAACATACAGGACACATCACTGTCAAAACCTCAGTCTTCTCGGGTGGCTAGAACTGCCTAGCCTACTTCTGTTCGATCAGTTTATAGTAGCACACAAAATTCTGTACCACCCAGAAAATACTCCGGCACTCAAAAATATCATAAAGCCATAAAGTAATTCAAGGCAACTACGATCATCCAATAAACTGTTGGTCCAAACCCACAAAGCCATTAACTCAGCCGGTGACTCCCTGTTTGCCAAAGTCATTGGCAAAACTTGGAATTCACTTCCATCTAACCTTACCCTCGAACCTTCTTTAAGTCTGTTCAAAAAAGGCCTCAAACAGTATTTTAAAGAGCACTGGCTTTGTCCCTGTACTAACCCTGATTAATCACTACTTATTCAATGCCTTATTTAAATTAATATTGTACACATCTCTTGCTCATAATAGCTTGCTGCAACCTGTTGTTTTTGTATACTATTACACACTGTCTATACTACTAGAGGGCTTTGTAAATATGTTTGACTAATATCTGTTATGTTCCATCTGTGTTATCTGGAGCTTTTCTCCCCGGGCCTCCACGGAAAATGGACATATATCCAGTCAGACTATCCCAGTCAACAAATGTGAAATAAATAAATAAATAAATAAATAAATAAATAAATAAATAAATAAATAGTATATCTACCAGTAAACAATTACAAAACCTGGAATCTGTGCAAAGGATATTTACCAGCTATATTCCTGCTGTTAAAGACTTAAATTATATGAATAGACATAAGAAACTAAATGTATTTACACTTCATTACAGATACTTCAGAGGGAAGGCAATTTCAGAGTATAAAGCCTTCAAAGATGAGTATATGGTAATAATAATAATAATAATAATAATAATAATAATAATAATGAGTCGCTTCAAGTTCTCTTAAATCTTAATCTATACTCAGACTCACTGACTCATGAACACAATGACATTACCATCTGTGTACAAGCTCAAGATCAGCAATGAGGGAGAAATATGTTACTCAGTTCATTCCAAGAATATGGACTAGATTCCCATTGGATGTATGGGTATCTGATAATTTAGTAACTTTTGAGAACAAGCTAGATACCTGGATGGGTTGTGAAATTTACAATCTACAATTTAAGGACTCAGAGTTTTTGATGTTCTTAGGACCTATAGACACTGAACTATATAACTTATAAAACTGATGAGCTGTATTTTGATAAGTTGGAGTTTCTCTAGTTACATTTTTCCTGATACATTGGGAAGCCATCTGAAGGTATGTGTACATAAGAGGTTTTTGAATGTTTAGTTCTGTTTTCAACTGAAGTTAAATAAACAAGTGAGAAAACAAGGAAACATTTGGGAACATGGTGCCAGTAGGCCATGTACCTACTATTTGAACTTTTATGCCACCAACCTACAGACCCTTAGGGAAAGTTTAAGTTTTAAGCTACAAGGTGTAACTTGGTTATGAATGGTGTGCATGTGTTGGTATCTGTGTGCCTTCACATGCACATTTATGCTTGTGAGTGTTCTATGTTTTCTGTGCTGTTTATGTCCACTAGTCTATTTGGAGGGGCACTGGGAAAACAAGTATAGCAATACAGAACAATATCAGATCTACAAAGGAATTTCTTTTTATCATAGAAACCAGTCTGGGTACTGGCCCTGTACAGCTACTGGTTGTTCCTTCTGCTAATTTAATTTGTATCGGTCCCAGGACTTGCTGTTCTTTCAGGAAGAAAGTTTGAAGCATTTTAGTATGACATTACTATGTCACATTCTTAAAATCAAAGGCATTTTCACCTACCAGGCTCTGAACAGGTGGTTTGTATTCCAACAGTAGCTAATAGCTATTTTAAAGACATGTGCACAGTTTCTGGGGTAAATTTTAATATGCTGTAAGTCAGGTTGCTAATGAAGTGTTATGTTATTGAGCAACTTTAAAGAATAACATTTTAGCCCTGTCATTTGCTGTCTTAAAGTAATATTAATTTGTGTCATTTCTCATTAGTGTAGTTTATTCTCTTTTGTTTACACTTGTGACAGATTTCTTCACAGAACTGTAAGAACTCTGGCTATTTCTTTACACATGAAAGATATATCAATAAAACCAGTATTTCTTGTTTAGGCTTGATTGTTGCTGGGAGTAACCAAGCCAATAATGCTTTGCTATGATGACATAGGATAAATGCCAGAATACACTCTGCTGCTTTTAGAAACCAGTGCCTGCAAAGTAGTTCTCAATGTACATGCTTTTAAATGAGAAATGGATTGTTGCCATATATGGCTATATTAGGTTCTTGGAGATGGAAATTACTGAGGTAGTTAAAACTTCCGAAAGGAAAGAGGAAGCAATAAATAGTCTGTTAAAAATAAATATATTTGAAACCTGATGCAATTGTAAATTATGCCCTAGATTTAAATCAGCCTTAAAAAGCCTTCCTGTTTTTTTTCAAGAATTTGTACACGTGAAAACACAGGTTGGTAGTTACAAATGTGCTTATTTGTAACAGTTTTGTTATGTTTTTAAAGCTCTTCTTTGTTATATAGCATTAAAGAGTAATGTTGCATTTGTTTCTTTTTAATGTATCTTAGAAATTGTATGAAAACATGGTGAAGAAATCAAGGTTTGAAACTTGAGTGTTCTTTACTGGATGCGAGATTGCTGAGGAAGTCTCATGCCTTTGAACCACTTGGGCAAGGATTTCTGCCTTGTTTCAGCACTAGGAGCAAGTCTCTGTGGTCAACCTGCGCTGGTGGTTCTTCTGGGCTTTTCTTTAGCATTTAACAAACTGTAATGTGGGCTGCAGTTTTGGAGCTATGTAGGCATTAAAATAGTGCATTTTTTCATTGGCCAGGCCTATATTCAATTTAATGGCTGCAATTTTTGTTCTTGGTAGGTTTTTAACAAGTTGAGTTGTGAATCCTGTGACATCCTTTAAGGATAGATATTTGCTCCTGGTTTGCCATCTCATTATTTTCTGCTACTTGGTGCAATCATAATGTGATAAATAGTTGGGCTTCACCATATAGGTGACAGTATCACAGCGGACTATGCCCAGGGTGTCCGATGAAACTGTGTGTTTTCAGTGCTGCCCCTCCATTTCATTGAGATAAATCACGGGGTGGTTGCATATTATGTGCACCTCCACACAGAGAAAAGACCAAACCTACTTATATTGTCTCTGAATGGCAGAGTTTATGCTACAATAGAGATATAACCTTTTTAAGTACTAGGATAGCAATTCTGTGTCATTATTGTTTTAGAGATTATATTGGATGAGCCAGC
Organism: Protopterus annectens; assembly: GCF_019279795.1. NCBI lineage: Eukaryota > Metazoa > Chordata > Ceratodontiformes > Protopteridae > Protopterus > Protopterus annectens. The sequence goes on along the minus strand of NC_056739.1, from coordinate 1,080,393,031 downwards.
ACAATGACATAGTGACACATCTGTCTAAACTAGTGGCCCAGCTCTGGGAAATGGACTTAGGTATTTCAGAGGTTATACTGGGGGAGGAAAGGACTGAGTATGCAATCACCTGCTGTTCTACTTAGAGGAATTAAGGAAAGTCATACTACAACATGGCTTCTCTTAGTAGAATTTGGGATGGAGTCATCTCATGTCCATTGGTAATGCTTGTAGAAGGTTACCACAACAGGTCTATCAAAGTTGTTGTTGTTGTGTCTTTCGGCTTTTCCTGGTTAGGGGTCGCCACAGCAGAACTCCGGTCTGCTAATGATTGGCAGTAGATCTTTATGTGCCGAGTTGACAGCCCTGATACACAACCTTCAATGAAGGTATGCCCATTCACGCATGTCTCCACACAGAAGACGCTCTAGCTGAGAATTGAACAGGACAACGTCTTACTGTGAGGCGACAATGCTACCGCAGCACCACCACCGCAGTCCAACAGGTCTATCAAAGTACAGAGCACATATACTCAGATTGCTGTCATTGCACGCCATGAGAAATTAGGAGATGATGGCCTTACATGCAAGTCCCCCTTTTCCAGGCAAATAACAAAAAGAAGAGAAGCATACTCACAGGTAATGATATCAGAGTTGTACAAGTCATGGAGAAAGGTCGGCAGGAAAAACAGGTATGCAGAAGGACTGGCTATGTGGTCCCTGAAGCAAATTAAAATCATATAGGATGACTTAATCTTTACCAGTAGGCATCTTTTATTGTCTGCTCCCGAATGTCCTCATTCTCACATCACTCCTTTCTGACTGTTTTTCTGCTTTTTGGCTCTGGTTATCTACATCTGTGCCACCGTGATTTCCATTTGTTCAGAGTCTTTGTATATTGATTGTAACAAGTGCAAAATGTAGCTTCCTAAATGATGGAAGATTTCTTGTTAAAAGTTTACCTTACTGTTGTCCTTGGCATTAAACACAATTTTTTATGAGTTCATGTGGTATCTGCAGGAAGGAGCTATTAAAGTCATGTTAACAAGCACTATACATTTTCATCTTAACGATATATGCAGTTTTCTGCAATAAAAAATATCCATTTCTTGTTTTAAGAAACAGCTTACATCCTTCCATCCAAAAAATACAACTATTTTTGTTTTTGTAGGGAATTAATGAATTCCACAGTCAATTAAACTTTTATTTATAAAATTCCTTTCTAGCTCAAGGTGCTGTAGAAAACAAAACAGTGGATTGAACATACAGGGATCAATAATGATATAAACATTAAACATATAAAACAGACGGAGCAAACTACAAAGTTCACATCAGGAAAAATGCAAGTACTGTTACTTTTCAACTGAAGTGATGATTATGTAATTAAAATTGTATTTATATAGCTAATTTCCATCTCTAGCTGGTGTAGAAAATTACAATAATGGAATGAATATAAAAATCTCAAGAATGATACAAAGAATAAAGAAGACTGAGGAAAAAAACTCACATTAAATAGTGATCTTTATAACAAGCCTTCTTAAACAGAAAGGTCCTTTCAAGTATTCTAGAGTACGGGGTTGGGGCTTTAATTTTCTGAGTCATGGGGACAGAATCATCATCACCAGGCCGACTAAAAAAGGTCCTTAAAATTATAGATACTAAATGACACCTAGGAACCTCTAGCAGCCCCACTGACAGTTTAGTGCAGATTTCTACCAGGTGGTTGAAGGCAGAGGCCATGTAGACATTGTACATATATAAAACATGTTATAAATATCATTTATCTCATCGAAAGCCAAAAAGAGCAGGGAAGAAATAAATATTTTCTCTTCTAGATATATTGTTTATATCAAAACTTCTAATATTTTGATCAACTGAATTAAGTGCAAATTACTTGCAGGCAGCCCAAGATTAAAAAAAAAAAACAACAACCAGTTACACTAGTCAAGTCTAGAAGAAGTGAATGCGTGGCTCGGTATACCAGTGTTACTATTCAGCAGGACTTGCTTGATTCGCAAGACATTTCTGAGTTCATAGAAATGAGTATCCTGGAGATATTTGGTTCACTATTGTCAGCTCTGTGTCCAGAAGAAGCCTCAGATCCAGCACTGCTGGTACTTGACCCAGCTCTGCAACACCTAACTTTATTTATTTACTTGCATATTTAAATGTGTTGACTGGAGTAGAGTGGTGACCCACAAGGTCCATTTTCCAACATGACTGGAGTTACACAGTAGTAAAAAACAAAACAATTAAAATAAATAAGTAAAACAGAAATGTGGGAAATTGCAAAAGAGCAAGCTGTTAAATAAAATGTGCCTAGTTTACAATGCATAAAAACTAAATTATTTAAAACATAACTGGAAACAGCATTATGTACACTATCAACAGTTGATTGCCCCTGCTACTAATATTTTTTTTTTTTTGTTATTTTTGTGGGGTTTTTTTTGGCCATATCAACCTAGTTTGCTTAGTCCAGTTGGTTTGGCTGGCAGGTCACTAGTGTTGCCAAAGTCTCAATTGAGGTTGGAAAAAGTGCTCAGCATAGCTGTGGTAACTTATTATGTGCCTTTTTGCCACACTACTGAGACTGAGAGTATAGCCAGTGAACAGCACCATTACCAAAACTAACTAATTAAATATCTACTGTTCATTTCCAAATGACCTGAAGAAGCTAAGTCTGAAGGAATATGTCCTGCCCTCTAAATGTGACAAATTAAGATAGGTCTTTCCTGACTTTAGTAGATCAATTTTGTTTCTCACGAGATGTACTACTATCTACTACCTACTGCAGACTGCAAGGTAATTACATTTTTCCTACTTTAGATGACTTACTTAACTTTGCAGAGTCTTTTTCAATGTATCAGGAATCTCTCACTTGGGTAAGAGATTTCCTACACAAGATGGGATTTCAAAACAAACATTCAGAAGTCTTTTTCTGATTCCTTCTCACCGGATTATTTTTCAGGGGTGTCTGCTAGACACATTGGTTTAAAGAGGTTTTCTTCACTAGGAAAGAAATAGATCTGTATTTGGATCTGTTTTGTATTTTTTTTCCATTCAGACTTCTGTCTCAGGAACGGAATTCCTCAGGCTTCTGGGTCTCATGGCATCCATGATTCCCATGATACCTCTTGGAAGACTCCACATGAGAAAGTTACAATGATATCTGACATCTCTGTGGTCCCAATGCCACACTGTGAAAAGGGAGATTATGTGGTGGAGAAATCAGACCTCTCAGAATCCAGGTCTTCCATTGTCTCTTCTGTTCCAGCACAGTTACAACAGACATCTTAGACTTTGCATGGGGAGTGCTGCCTTTGGGAATCAAAGTGCAGGGTCTTTGGAACAAAAAGACAGACCAAAACACATCAACATAAAAGCTCTCATAAATTCTCTCAACTCTCTAAATCATCTGTAGTCCCTAGGATCTCTACAAGGATTTACAGACAACACCACACTGATGTAGTACATACGCAAGTGGGGTCTGGTAGCCTGGGATATAGTGTTTCAGCACAATCTCACTCTACAGGCATCTTACATTCCATCAGAGCAAAATTATGTGGCAGACAAGATGAGCAGGACAGACCCTGACAAATGTAAGTTGAATCAAGGGGTTCTTCAAGATTTGATCCATCCGTGGAAAGCACTACTAAGAGATCTATGTGCCTCCACTCTAAACAACTGATTGGCAAAATTCTGCTACGGGTCTCCAAGGAAGCCTGGAAGACAGATATCTTTTCTTTTTCTTGAACAGAAAGGTTTATGTATGCTTCTCCACCATTTCTATGAATATCCAGGGAGCTTCTGAAGTTTCAGAAGGACTCCCCAAATATTATTGTGGTCATTGTGTTGACTCCTATCTTGCCTAGGCAGCTGTAGTTCTCCCTTCTTCTGGAAATGACCAAGGCAATTACTGTGAGGTTCCTCACAGACTGGATTTACTCACAGAAAACCAGGGCAGTTTGATACATCCCGACCCAAAACAACTGCAGCTGACTGGATGACAGGATCTTATTACGTTTTAGGTACATTTTCTAAGGACATGCAGCAGGTATTAATGGAGTCAATAAAATCTGTACTAGACAACCATATATTATCAAACGGAAAAGGCTTTCTGGTTGGTGCCAACAAAAGGACTAGCACCTATTCAGGGCTACTGTTTCTCTTGTTTTACATTATCTGTGTGAATTGCTGTCCTATGGCCCAACACCTCAATCAATGTTAATTTGTAGGCCATTATAGCATGTCTGCCCACAGTTCCCTATCATTCAATACAGTCTCATGTAAAAATGTTTTTGAAAGGGGTTTTGCACAAAAAGCCTCAAAGAAAACAGGTGTCTCCTCCTTGGGATCTTAACAATCTGTTAGAAAAACTAACTGTGGCTCCATTTGAACCAGCTCATCAGGCTGACTCGAGTTTGTTGACATGAAAAGCAGTCTTGCTCGTGACTCTGACTTCTAAAAGAGTATCTGAGTTGCCAGCTCTTACAGTGGGTCAGCCTTATCTTATTTCTCACAAAGATAGAGTTTCTTTTATGGCTAAAATAGTATCCAAGTTTACATTAAGCCAAGCTATCAATAAACTCGTCGTCTTTCCAGAATCTAAAAATGAGGTAGAAAGGTTACTTCATGAATTGGATATCTGTAAACAGAAGAAAATCTTTCAGAAGTTTTAATCAGCTGTTCATTTTTTCTGAAGCGAAGAAGAAAGAACAATCAGTGTCAAAACATGCTATTTCCAAATGTTTGCCTTGTGCTACTACTTTCTGTTACTCCCACCATAACAAAACTATTCCAGAGTCAATGCTCATTCTGCCAGGGCTTTGGCTTCTTCTGTGGCTTTTTGGAAAGGGTTGGATTTTAGAAGTATTCTAGAAGCAGCAACTCAGTCCTCTGTGTAACCTTTTAAAAAGCATTAAAAAATAGATTATTTTCCAAGGCTAAAACAGACTTTACTGGGACCATTCTCCAGGGGCTTCTGTGTCCTCATTCCAGTTTATCTAAGCTATGGTAATTTACCCATATAGCTTAGGCTACTGCAGCAATGATGAAATGAATAACACAGTACAGCTGTGTAAGTAAATGTACCATAACAATAGATGTTCTAATGACCTGTGTTGTAGTAGCCACTCCCTCCATCCTCTTTGATTTTTGTATATTTTATGCCATTGTATGGACATTTTTTATTATTATTCATTTTCTAGCTTTATCCTTCTCAAGGGCTTTACTCTCCTTTTCTTTTTGATTATGAAAGCTCTAAAGATCTTGGTGCCCATACCTAACTTTTAGTCAGCTCAGCTTGAGCTAACAGTTTCAGTTTGGGTGCTTGGAAGGTGCCCTGAAGCTTTGGAAGCTGTCTGGCCATTATGTCCTTGGCTGGGGTTAACACCATTAGCTTAGGATACTGCAGCAGGGATCATTTGAACATCTGCTGTTATGCAGGCAGGGAAAGTAATCTCTTTTTGTATCTGTGTAGTTGCTTAAACTGATAGAGCTGCTTTCTGTTTTACCTGTTCCAGTTTGTTTTTTGTTTTGGAAATTCTGTTTGGCCTACTGTTTTTGTTCTATGTGGCAGATAGACACTTAAAATTACACAGGCTTTATTTTCCCCACTGCTTTTTTTTCTCTTGGGTGATACTTAAATATATACAGTATATCTATGGCCTTGTCTTTTCTGTTAAGACTCAAGGCCTGCAAAAACTACAAGCACTGTTGGTGATTTCCTGCTTGTGAAGTCTCTCATCCACCCTCCCACTCCTTGATTTACTTTTTAAATTTGGTGATTTAATCTACCCACTCTTATTATATATTGTGCTTTGTAAGCACCTCACTTTCTAGATTGATGTTGATACCTTGAATTATTTATTTGCCTTTCCTTGTGCTTATTTTGAAAAATGAAGTGCATTTTGCCTCTCGTTGTCTATTCTACTGAGTTACTTGCTCTGAATTCATTAGTTAGCTAGCTGTTGGATAAACTAGTGTATGTTTACACTCTAGCAAGCTCTTTTCTGTGTTTTTAAATCACAAGGACTGAGGATTTTCTATATAGTGGCAATAGGTGGCAGCTTGGTCAGTATGGGTTGTAGAAACATAGAGATTCCTGCATGTAGTTGTTTTATTGGCCAGAGGGCTTATTGATCAGCTTACCTTGTTTCAAGCATTTTTTATAAATTCTGCATAATTGAGTGGCTCCTGGCTAATTTTCACAAAGCAAAGCAAAGTGCTTTTAGTGAATAATCACACTTTTATAAGCTGTTTTAAGTACACTGTTTTTGATATCTTGAATACCTCTCTTTGTGCCTTTCCTTTTTAAGTTTATTTGTGGTAGCATTGCACTTTGGGCACTCTTTTATGGTGGTTTTACATTAGGAGGACTTTGATTATTCATCTAGTGGCAGGAGGTATTTGGCTGGTCTATCTGAGTTGGGAAGCACACAAAAGGGCTCTACGTGTAGTCAATTTATTGGCCAGAAGGCACAGTAAGTAGTCAATTGACTGTAGTTCCTGTGCTGGTATACATTCTGCATGTTTGCATGGATCTGCTTGTCCTGCCAGTGCCCTGTATAGATGCAAACAACTAGAAGCAAATTTTCCCTTTAAAACTACCCATAAAGCAGTACTCTGATTAATAAATAACAATTAAGTATAGAACAAATACCTTGCACACTAACAAGCTTAAAGCAGCTAGTTGTACATCAAGGGGCAAAACTGTTAAATTTAGTATTTTATAGCCTAGTTTGCCACCAACCCACTTCCAAAAAGACACCTCTAACAGCCTTCTGTTAACTCCTGTATTCTACATCCTTGTAGCTCACAAATTAGGGTCCGGGACAACATGGATATGCAATTTCCTAATTTCTCTGCAGCCAGCCTGGTGAATATGGGTATTTGGAGACAATGTAGCAATTGTCTCATGTTTACTGATAACCACTTAATATTTAAAGTAATGGATACAGTATGCAAGAGGTGTTTATACATAATGTCACTGGAGGATACACTTTCACATAGAAGCACACATCAGGTTTTCAAAACCATGCACATATTATCCACATACAGCACACAATACGCACACATAGACCGTTATATGCTGAGGCACTTAAATGCAATCTTCCTAAACAAAAAAATATCTCTTAGAACAGCCATCAACAAAGATTATCCTTAGCAAAACCCAAAGCACTCAACAAAAGCAACATCTAACAACATTCATACAGCTTCAAACAGTGGAACCCCAAATACAAAGCAAACATACTTCCTAAGACTCTAATCATAGAGGACTCCATTGTAAAACATATGGATGCCCCTCTAACCAGGCTGAACAAGGAGAAGATAACGGTTAGCTGCCTATTTGAAGCCAGGATCTGCCAAATTATACATGCACTCAAGTCACTATACCACAGTTACCAGTCTGATTCCATCATAGTCCATGTAGGTTTAAATTACCTGACAGGTATCTCCCTAGAATATATGAAGACAGACATTATAGATATTTCTGATTGTGTCTCAGGCTGGTATGAGCCTAGCATGGAGAAACATATTACCTTCACCAAGGATGATGTCACAATACCAACAACAGATGACTGATTTTAACAATTGGCTGACTTTCTGGTGCCATTCTAAGGAGATCCAATATTTGTTGGCATATGGTTAACAAACCATGTTACTTTGCCAAGGATGGTCTGTACCTGTGCCCTCTAGGTTTTTGAATACTGGCTAAAACTTTATTCTCCCCCAAAGAGCCTTTTTAGGCAATGCAAAATTGACAAACCTACCAACCTAGCAAAATCAACTCAGCTGAACCTCAGGATGTGTTACTACTCAATGCCAGGAGCCTAAACAAAAAGCTACACTCTCTCCAAGCCCTCCTCACCCTAGAGAATATAGACATCTGTGCAGTTACCAAGACATGGTTTAAAGCTGCAGAGAGTATCCCAGCACTGCAAGGTTTCAATGCCTTCCACACTTTTAGACCAGTAGCTGAACAGACAAGCATAAGTGGTCCATTTCAGCAAACCAGATTTTAATGTGCTACTCACCATCTATTACACATGATCTAACCATCATCTGGTAGGCCATGGTGGTACAATAAAGTAATTTAAATGTAAGTAAAATATAAATGTTTTTGGCAGAGAGCTTTACCCCTATGCACACCTCTGTGTTCACACTATCTCAAAGGCAAGGGAAAATATTTCTGTTTTCTTCAGAGCTATATAATCTTGGAAGCAGGATATAGTAGAGAAGACCCCTTTTGTTTCTGGGATGGAGTGGAGGTGGGGGTGTAAAGTGGGGCCCACTGCAAAAAATGTTTTATAATTTATATTTTATTGTCTTTAGTTCATGTCATTCAGATGGGGTGGTGGGCAATGTGGTTTATATATTTGTCTTAAGAAGTTCTATGTAGAGCACATGAAATAGACCCCTTTCTTAAATTGTGAAATGTTACCAGTTTTTACTGTTTCAGATAGTGAAGGCTGTATGCTAAACTTTGTCTATGACTAGGATTACAACACATAGTGATATAGAAAATACCATCTCACTGACAGAATATCTGTTATAATCATCAGTAATGATTAAAAGATACTCATGACTCCATGACAGAAAAGTAATGGTGCAAGATGACACGCTTAAGTGTGATCACAAAATATCAGCTGAAAATTAAAACAATGAGTACCAGAACATATCCAGTTCCTTAACCTGTTGAAGCAGTGAAGTATTACTGTTCCTGTCTCTTTTGTAAAGTTTGAGGTTTTGGATTTAAAATGTGACATTGATATTAATGCATTTTTCAGTTATTTTAGACTATTTGCATATCTGTTCTACACATTGCTTTGACAATACCAATGGGCTTTGTTCTGGGTTAAGTACAATTTGACATATGTCAAACATCTCAGTGTCATGTACCTGTTCTGGTAGTATCACATTGCTTTGACATACCAGTGGGGCTTTGTTCTGGGTTAAGTACAATTTGACATATGTCAAACATCTCAGTGTCATGTATGTGTTTTGGTATCAGTACTGTACTATAGTACACAACTGTTAACAATGTATACATAATTAACATGCATAAATGCCACATTATGAGGACAGCATGGTGGTGCAACAAGAGGTTCTAAATGCCACATTATGAGGCCGGCACAGTGGTGCAACAAGAGGTTCCTTAATTTGATTCTTGGCTAGGGTGCCTTCTGAATGGAGTTTGCATGTCCTCCCTGTGTTTGTGGTGTTTTTCTTCCAGGTGCTCGAGTTTCCTTCCACATTCCAAAGACATGCAGTAGGTTGATTGGACAGTCTAAAGTGCCCATAGGTGTGTGTGTTTGAGAGAACAACCACAGCGGGGCTGGCCACCTGGCAGTGTGAACATTGGCTATATATGACTGTCACTGTTGAAGTGATACCACAAACCTATGTGCAAAAAACGGGAAAAAAGGGGTTGTGAAAGGATAGCTGCAATACATTATGAAACTTTACATGGTTGTAAGTCACATATATTGTAAGATAAGGACCTACTTTATGGTCTTTCTAGGTATTAACATTTCTTTTTCTTCTTTCCCTTTTGTCTCATAAAGTGCCTGCTTGCAAGGTTCATATGTGAACTTTTCTGGACTGTTTATTTTAGAATATATTTCTTGCAAACTACCCGTTATCACATTTTACTTGCTCTCCCATTAACTTTTACTTAATTTTCTGTTGATTGGTAGAAGTTGCCATACTGTTGCAATTAGCAATCAAGGCAGGATGAAACTTACTCAGAATGTTACCTGCTGATAGTCGGTATATCAGAGATAAGATTGGAGTGTTCTGTATGTAAAAAATTATTTCAGGCAGGCCTTCCCATAGTGTGTGAATGATAGTACATGTAAATGTATACACACATACATACATACATACATATGTATGTACACATACATATATGGTTCCCCTTAAAAAGGTTGACATACCAGAATGCCGACTCTTGTAACAGTGAGACCACAACATTGATGATTTACAACAGCGAACTCCCGGAAAGGCAAATTTCACCTACAGGAAACTAACCACTTGGTCACCACTGATGAACTTTGCCCTTTCCTCCACTATAGTGAGATCTTGGAGTTGGTATATTTAGATGGGGGTGTGGGGGGGGGGCGCAGTGGGTTTTATTCATCTATTGTTTTATTTTTTCCAATACAGTGACTTTAATTTACAAATTATGTTATATCCCTTAGCAGTGGCCAAGTGTTTAGTTTCCTGGAAAATAACATAATTTGTAAATTAAACCCACCATATTGGAAAAAATAAAATAATACATAAATAAAACCCACTGAAGAGGGTACTTCACCCCCCCATCACTCCATGTGGGGGCTGTGCCCCCACATGCCGCCTGCCTAAATATACCAACTTATAGTGGAGGAAAGGGCGGTAGTCAGTGTTGGCCAAGTGGTTAGTTTCCCGGAGGCAAAATTAGCTGTTCCTTGAGTTCGCTGTTGTAAATCTTTGATGTTGTGGTCTTGCCATATCGACCTTTTCAAGAAGAACCATATATATATATATATATATATATATATATATATATATATATGTGTGTGTGTGTGTGTGTGTGTGTGTGTGTGTGTGTGGATATACTTTCAATGAACGAAAGTACGATCTATTGAATTTCACTCACCCAATCTTCATCCACGAAAACTCCACTTAAATGAACAGTGGCAGCTGGTGACTTCAAATCAAAGGGGGCTGCAGGAGACAGCTGAATGGGTGGGGTCAATGGGAAGGGGTGTGGCCATCTGGAAAGGGGAGGAGCTATACTCAAAACCACAAACACTAACTAAATACACTGCCCTGGGTGCCAAACCATCATTATGAGAGTCCAATCAAGACAAAATGAAGTGTAGACGAATAACAATATTTCAATGCATTGGCTGCATGACAGCTTACTTAATATCTAGATGGAAACAAAAAGGTTGTGAGGCATGAAAAAAATAAATTACTTTTTAAATACATTAATGGAATGCCAGTCAAAATCAAGTATAAGAAAAACAAGCAGCACTCAACTCAAACCACTTCTTGCACTGCAGTTCTAATTATAATTTATATTCAGCTTTATTAAAGTACCAAGTGACATGCTGAAAGTAGAAATCTCTGATGCCCCCACTTGTAAAAATGTTTCTTATCCAAAAAAAGACCTGCTGCCTGACAACTATCTACTTGTTTCATGGGGAAATCATGATCAAAGTAAAAAATGAAAAGCAAACAATAAATAAGCTCAAGATACATTGCTTAAAAGGATTACTGTACAGGTTATGGACCACACGACTGGCATTCTGTTTAGTTTATGGGTAAAGCCTGCAGAGATGACTGGAAGTCTCCAAGTGTAATGAGCTTCTTAAAATAATGTAATCCTGTCCTTTATTACAAATACTGTTATATGCATTTCAATACCCAAGGCTTATACATTATCTAGTTAAGTATTCTCTACATGGCAACAACAGAAAGGCTTTCAATGTTGGCAATTCTTTAACAGTATGCTTATTAAAGCTTACATGCATTTTACGATCTCAGCCAAGCTTACCTGATGGTCATTAAAATATTGCTACTTAAACACAGAGCAACAGGCACTTTGAGTAATAAGCATAAATCAACAGTACAAAAAATATGACAGAAACCAGACCATTCTGCAAAAATCAAGGACAGATGAAAAGCCACTCTAGTACTTGTGTCTACCTTGGATGGGGGGGGGATACTCTGCACATTTACACTGCATAACTACTCCTTGCCTTGCTTCGACACATCCAGAGTCACTACATGGGGAAGTGGGGTGCAACAAGTATGTCTGTCAAAGAAAATACTTCAAAAGACCAAAAGCATAAGGTTCAGTTCAGGTATCTTTATTCTTGCCCAAGGAGACAAAAAATGCAGTTACAGAGTTTGTCTGACTAAAATCAGGAAGTGTCATAATTATTATACATTTCTTTCAAGGCATTGCCCACTACGGCTGACGTAGCAGACCACCAGTTCACAATTCTGTTACTTTACAGATGTTTCTCACATTTCTAGCTGACTCTTCAAAGTTTAAAAAAGATTTTTCAGTAAACAGGATGGCCTTGATGACCACCGGTCAGTTATAACTTTCTTGCTATGTGATGTTACAAGTCTAGGTACTATGGCTAATTCGAGCACAATGCAAGTACAGATTTCTGAAGCAGTTCATTGTTTATAGTATCTAACCTTCTTGCAGCTTGTGCACTTTTTCATTAGCACGAACAGAGCTTATTGTTCATAATGAATGGATCTACAGAAATTATTATTATTCTCTATTTAATTTCCTGACCTAGCAGAAAATCACCTGCTTTCCAGTAAATTTCCAAAGCATAAATATGTATTTTGCTGTGCTAGCAAACTAGGTCAGAGTGCATCTTGCAGTGTCAGAAAGCACAATTTCAGAAAAGCATGTTTTCAGTTTCAAATAGAACTAATGCTGCATATAGAATAAAAACGTGTTAATCTTCCCTTATTTAAAATAAGCATTACACACATATGTTATTACATATTTTTCTAACATTTCCCCCCTGTTAATACTTTTTATTCTATTTCAAAAGCATAAACAGTTTGTTTCTTCTCCTAACCTCTTCCTTTGAGGATTTGCAGCTAAGAGAGTCATTCAGTTTAAACTTATGAAAGTGTTTCCTTTTTCAACAGTTCTTCAATTTCAGTACTTTGATACAAAGTCTCAGAAACTGACATGTCTACAAAATCTTTGATTAATTTTTTCATGCAGGGAATACCTCAGCAAATACATGCTCCTAACAAAAGTAATCCCACACAAATGGCAATCAGGACGTTCATTAGGATGGAACCCCACCCCCCAAACAAATTCTGGAAAAAGTCCGTCAGTGGGTTCGGGCCTGGCCTGGTCATGTCTGACACTTGCTGAATCACTTCCAAATGATCGTTGATCTTGTGTTTATTGTCAGGAATGAACGAACAACACTCATCTGTGATTAAAGTGCACGTACCACCTCTCGCCGCTAGGGTGAAGTCAAGAGCCATGTGGTTTTGAAGCACCACAGTTCTCATTGCATTTAGTTCATCAGTCATTAATTCAAGAGTGGAAAAAGTTGCATTGCTCATGACCTTGAGAAGTTTGGATAGCTTTCTCAGTTCCCAAATTGATTTAACTGTACCATATGCAGGGGCTATGCCAGCCCAGGATATGATAGTGTCACTCAAGTCCATGTGTGCTAGTTTACTTTTGTCTTTCACGGAGTTATGGTTTCTCCAGCCTGCTACGATCTGTACCATCAGATTTTCAGGTTTCTTGATTGGATTTTCAGGTTTCCTTGTGACATCTTTGACGTTTCGAATTCTCCCATGAGGCAAAGCTGTATGGCCGGGACCAGGTAACCCAAAAAACAACTGTCAGACCAATTCTCTGGCAACCATTTGTATGCCTTTTTCCCACATATGAAATAACAGTTTTCTACCTTAGTATTGATATACACCTTCCCTGCATGAAACATTTTCTTATCTATAATAGACAGTTGCTTTAAAAGAACAGGATTATGTTGTATATCACTGACAGTTTTATGCAAGAACTCAAAGTATGAGTCATAATCTGCATCACAAATTGTTTCTGTATTTGTAGCATTTTTAGGTTTAATATAACATTTATAAGAAACTGTTACATAACATTTGCTCCAACCTACTTGAATCGTGTCATTCTTAAAAAAAACATACAATTCCTGTTTGTGTAACAGGTAGGAATAATGCAATTTTGTCTCTAGATTTTACAGGTGTAGTCTCAAAAATCAAGTTTTCCCAGGTCTCATTGACCCCTAGGGGGACAGCAGCCATCAATAATCCCCTGTATGCTGTTGGTATAGCTGTGCAAATCCAACAATTTGAAATATTAAAAGTCTCAGCATACACATATTTGATTGCTTGGTAAGTGTTAAAGTTCGGATGCCAGTCTATGAGTGTTGAATCACGTTTGTTCAGTCTAGCTGGTGTGGCTGAAGAAAAGAAAGGCCACAGCAAAAAGAACATTGTCACTAATGCAGTTATTAAGATGATTATGCAACACTGCTGAAGTCGTTCAGCATTTCTATTGTCTCTGGGTCTTGTCATTCTACTGCTGCTGTGTGTTAGCAAGAGTTTTATCAAGTTCAAAGTTTTTGACTAGTTTACAGTGTGTCAAATGAATCCAAGATGAACGTCCTGCAATTTTGACTGCTGTGGGCATGCTCAGCAGTACTTGATATAGACCTTCCCACTTTGGTGTCGTCCAATTCTTCTTTTTGATTGTCTTCACCAAGACCCAAGTGCCTGGGGCTACTGCCACTTCAGATGGTGTGGTTTGGTCTTTATCTGAAACAGAATTAAACTGTAAAAGATGTTTGTTATTCAGCATACTCCTCATATACTCTGCAAGTGTCCAATCTGCTTCCTGGTCTGCAAACATGAGAGGTTTCCACTGAGGTATATAATAAGCTCTTCCGAAAATCTTTTCGAAAGGTGTCAATCCTTTTGCATTCGGAACAGTTCTCATGCTCAGCAGAGCCAGGGGCAAACAGTACACTCAGTTCTTCTGTGTATCAGCCATGAGTTTTTTAAGCTTATTCTTTAAAACTCCATTGTGCCTCTCTACTAACCCTGCAGATTGAGGGTGATATGCACCGTGATGTTTTAAAGAAATCCCAAAATACCGGCTCAGCTGTTGTATAGTTTGGTTAACGAAATGTGTACCATTGTCACTGTAGATCCTTTCCAGTATGCCAAATCTAGGAATAATTTCTTTAACTAGGGTCTTTGCAACAGTGGTTGCATCTGGTTTACTAGTCGGAAAGGCCTCCACCCATTTGGAGAACATATCCACAATGACAAGGCAGTACTTTTTATTTTCACATTTGCTCAATTCTATGAAATCCATACAGATAGTATGAAACGGATAAGGTGGTGTAGGAAAACTCCCTTGCTTGGGCTTTAATGCCCCTTGTGCATGATGTTTATTACAAGTGTGACATGACAGGCAAAATTTTTTAGTGTAGTTTGTAAACCCGTACGTAGCGAATACCCGATTCACTAACTGTACCATCCCCCCTGTTGAGACATGGCTCTGCCCATGGCTCAACAAAGCTGCATATCTAAATAAATTAGACGGTAATATCGGTTTTCCCTCTTTGGAGATGTACAGCCCTTCCTTGAGAATTGCTCCTCATTTTTTCCATTTTTGTTTTTCAGCCTGTGTAGTAAGTGTCTGCATTGTTTTCAACATTTCTAAGTCTAAAATCTCAGAAGGTTGTAATTCCTCATTCAAAAGAAATGCTTCTGATGCTGCTTGCTTTGCAGCTGTGTCAGCTCTAGCATTGCCTTTTGAAATCCTATCTTGTTGTTTTGTATGAGCTATGCATTTACAAATAGCTACTTTCTGAGGCAACTGAATAGAATCTAACAAATCTAAAATAAACTGTGCATGGTTAATCGGTTTGCCAGTAGATGTCACCATTCCTCGATTCTTCCACTATTGTGCAAAAACATGTACAGTAGAAAAAGCATACTGACTGTCTGTAAAAATGTTTACGCTTTTACCCTTTGCTAAGGTACATGCCCGTGTCAAGGCAATCAACTATGCTGCTTGCGTAGATAAGCTATGTGGTAGAGGTTTCGCTTCTACAATCTCAGTATCAGAAACTACTGCATAACCTGTTAGGTTCTGTCCTGTAGGACTCCTTTTGCATGAGCCATCCACGTAATATGTCACCTCAGCATCATCCAAGGGAACATCCGTGAGGTCTTTTCTAGGCAGTGTCTTTTGCTCAATTACCTGCAGGCAGTTGTGGGGTGTGCCATCCACAGGAGTTGGGAGCAAGGTAGATGGATTCAAAGTAGTACATCGTTCAATTGTCATGTGAGGTTGGCTCAGCAATATAGTCATACAAGAAAGATGCCTAGCAGGGGAAAGATATGCTACTTTTTCTTGCAGTAAAATGATTGCGACTGCATGAGGCACTCTCAATGTGAGAGGGTGGAGTAACACTACTGAGGCTGAAGCCTGCACTGCCATTGCAGCTGCAACTACTGCTTGTACACAGTGGGGTAGAGACCGCACCACTGGGTCCAGTTGTGATGAATAATAAGCAATGGGGCGTTGTTTGTCCCCATGCTGTTGAGTCAATACTGATGTCATATAACCTTGCTTGCAATCTACAGTTTGAAAAAAACGTTTGTGATAATTTGGTAATCCTAAAACTAATGATGATGCTATCAATTGTTTCAGTTTGCAGAAAGTTAATTCTGCTTCTGGTGTCCACTGTATTAAATCTTGTGCTGCCATTGGCTTCTTAAAAATCAGGTCAGTTAAAGGTGCAGATTCCAAAGCATAGTTTGGGATCCAGCTTCGACAAAAATTAGTCGTACCCTTCTTGGTTACGGGTTTTGGTGCTTGTAAGATCGCTACTTTTCTGTCCTCATTGAATGTTCTGCCATCTTTGAATATTACATATCCAAGGTATTTCACTTGTTTTCTCCAAAGCTGCAATTTATTTTTGCTTATTTTGTGTCCTTCAACTGCTAGGAATTTTAATAATGCTATAATATCTTCCTTACAATCTCGCTGGGTAGGGGCGGCCAGCAGGATGTCATTAACATAAAGTAAAATTTGACTACCTCTCGGTGGGATAAATCCCGCTAAATTACTTGCCATCTCTTGTGAGAATATCATTGGGCTTTCACTATAACCCTGTGGTAGTCGCGTATATGTATTCCCTTGCTTGTATTCCCTTGCTTGAAATGTAAATGCAAACCAATACTGACTGTCAGGGTGTATCGGTATTGAAAAGAACGCGTTGCTGATATCTACCACAGAAGAATACTTCTGTTGAGGTTTTAAATCATTCAACAAGGTATGTGGATCTGGCACTGTAGGTGCTCTTGGTATTACTGCGTCATTTACAGCTTGTAAATCTTGGACCATACGCCATTTTCCGTTTGCTTTTTTAACTGGGAATAAGGGTGTGTTACATGGCGAATCAGGAGATTCCACCAGTATTCCCTTCTTAAGTAAAGCTGCTATGATTGGTTTAATACCTGCCTCTGCATCTTTTCTTAAGGGGTACTGTCTCTTTTGTGGCCTAAATGCTGACTTTGGCGTGATAGTAACTGGTCCTGCTGTGCAAATAAGTCCTACGTCTGACTTTCCTGTTGATCAGAGAGTTTCTGGTATGTCTAACAAAGCTTTTTCTTCCTCTTCTAATAAGAGGGCTTCTCAGCTGTCTTTGCTGGACTGCAAGTGTACAGCTGGATGTGTTTGTGTTATCCAGTTCAGTTTCTGTCTTTCTATTCCCTGTTCTGACAGTTCTGATTCTGTCTGTTTTTCCCATTTTGTCATTTTTTCTCCTAGGTTTACCCATTTTAAATCTTTCTCTTTAGTTAAACTAACATGTGGTATTAGATTCGATTTGTAAAGTGAAAAGAACTCCTGGGGTAATGAACAGCTAACAACACTGTTCCCTTTCATGTCCCAGTACAAATTACACAGTACTAATATGTTTGAATGATTTCTAAACAATTCTTGTTCATATTCTTTGTCAGGTCCTGGTGTATTACAATAATACAGAGTAAAGTGCAACAGGTGTTGTATGTCAATACAAAGGGAGGGGAACTTACTGATAGCTACATTCATTAACTCTTCAGTTATTGCTCCAGGGCCAGTCGTAACTAAGTCCTGGCTGTGCCAGTAAAATGTCTCTCCTTCCGTTTGCGCTGCAAAAGTATTAGTTTGTCACTGTGCTTCCATACCCTGCATGGTTGGAATTACTGCTATGCCTAATAGTTGCATAACATCTCTGCCCAAAAGGTTCACTGGGCATTTTGCAGAAACAACAATTTTGCTTTTCTGGGTTAATCCTGAAACAGGATCTGTTATTGTAATGTTATGGGAGAGAGGCTCCCGATACAGCTGTCCATTAGCTGCTTTTACTAGTATAAAGTCATGTGATTCTGAATTTTCTGGTAGTTTGGAGAGGTGTACCAGGGTTCGTGATGCCCCTGAATCACACAAAAATTTGACTTCCCTCCCTTCTACCAGGAGTGTCACTTCTGGTTTTGTGTCAGCTAGATAGAGCTCTAAGCTCAGTAAGGCTAGGTCTAATATTTTGTTTTCTTCACTATCGGTAGCTTCCTGCACTTCCTCTATTATCACATTCTCTGCTCCTTCTATCACATTCTCGTTTGTCCTTTCTCTATTATTCCTATATAGTGATTCCTGACTTTCATATAGTCAGTCCTCACCCTCATCGTTTTTGTCTTCCATTGCTGCCTTCTTATTTTTCTTGCAATCTCTTGCCAAGCGTCCCTTTTTCCCGCATTTGAAGCACTCACCTCTTTTCTTTCTCCCTTCAAAGTCCTCTGATCACTGATCAGATTGTTTGTTTCCCTGGGCATTCTTTTTGCCCTTTTGTCCGGACTATACTAAATAAACTTCCCCATCTTCTACAGCAAATACTTGGGCTTTCTTTTACTTTTTGTTATTAAAATGCCTTTCGGCATGTCTAGCATATTCAAGCAGTGATTGTAATCTGCTTGTACGATGGTCTAGCATATGTTTAGTAATGAAACTACTTATGGGTGCAATACAGCCTTTCAAAAATGCATTCTTTAACTGCTGCTCATATGGGGAATCTTGTGTCTGGTCTTCAGGCACCTGCATTCCACAGTGATTGTTAAAACATTCTAATAATCTGGCAAAATATCTATCAACAGTTTCACTTTCTTGTTGGATGCATTGATTAATGCAAGTCCAGTCTGCCCTAGGCTTCCATTTCTCAGAAATTTGGTCTGTCAGACCTTTCACTCTGTTATCTAGTTCTGCGCTGCTATGTGGGAGGGGCCTAAGTGCAGCGTCATGGGGATTCCAGTTGCCACTGATCATGTGCCAATCTGGACCTACTATTTGTCTGACTACTTTTTCTACTTCCTCTCCATTTAAGTGATAACTTAATCTCATGCCCTGTAAGTCTTCTAAGAACTTTCTAAAATTAACTTTTGGATGGGGAATTCCCTCTGTGGCTTTCCGGATGTCTTCTGGTGTCCACGGTCTATATACTAAGAGAGTTGGATCCTGCCCTTCTTGTCCTACCTGTGGATTTGGTACTTCTATGAGTGGGCATATGTCTTCTTCACTCATAGCCCGTGAATTTCCATTCATTTGATATAATTCAATATCCCCTTTTAAATTACGTGTTCGAGACCTAGTCTCAATAGGATCTCTAACAAACTATAGTGGTTTTATAGGAATAACTGGATATCATGGAGGTGGGCCAGTTTGTTCTTTTGCTTCATATTCCAGTAAGGGAACTGGTAAGGGAACCAAAACTGGAAGGGGCGGAGGGGCCGAAGCTATAACTAAGTTATTATCCTCTTTGTCTAGAAACATTGCTTTTGAATTTTTATTCTTTTGTTCTCTTTGGTTTACTTCCTCAATCCACCTGTGTGCCTGAGGAACTCCTAATTTACGCTGTTTTTTAACCCGACCATTAGAATCGGTTTTTAGCTGTCTAATAAGTTTGATAAGCGAGGATCTTTCTAGTTTCCCATCAAACTCATATTTATTAACCCATTTAGTATAATATCTAACGTTGTTGGCGCTTTGTGATTGCATATATTTTGTGTCTTCGATTAACGGTGGGCTTTGGGGTCTTTTGTTTTTGTGCACATATTACCCATTTTGTTCTAACCTTTTAAATGTTACGTAACCCTTTTATTTTTAATGTGGTACCACCAAGTGTTTATAGTCCCTTCAGACTACCTGCCTACTTATTCTGTTTCACTGATCTATGACAAGATAGCAATGTTTCTGTCCCTGAATTTTAACAAAATTCTCACAGAACAAATACAATCAAGTCCCTGATCTAAAACAGAAAAAAGTAGATTCACCCTACCTGAGCTTCAGCGATTGATCACTCACTGTTCAAACGAAACCCGCCTTCAGTCGTAGATCAGAAAAGTGGCTGGCCTCTTTTGCATGACAATTCAGTCGGAGGTCTTTCAATGAAGAAGATTCGATGTGTATCTTCCCTGCGCAGTTTCATGCCACCTGGCCTCATGTGATCCCAGGCTAAACGAGGGTTTCTGGCTCCAAAGGACCAAAAAAAAATGTCAAAGAAAATACTTCAAAAGACCAAAAGCATAAGGTTCAGTTCAGGTATCTTTATTCTTGCGCAAGGAGACAAAAAATGCAGTTACAGAGTTTGTCTGACTAAAATCAGGAAGTGTCACAATTATTATACCTTTCTTTCAAGGCATTGCCCACTACGGCTGACATAGCAGACCACCAGTTCACAATTCTGTTACTTTACAGATGTTTCTCACATTTCTAGCTGACTCTTCAAAGTTTAAAAATGATTTTTCAGTAAACAGGATGGCCTTGATGACCACCGGTCAGTTATAACTTTCTTGCTATGTGATGTTACAAGTCTAGGTACTACGGCTAATTCAAGCACAATGCAAGTACAGATTTCTGAAGCAGTTCATTGTTTATAGTATCTAACTTTCTCGCAGCTTGTGCACTTTTTCACTAGCACGAACAGAGCTTATTGTTCATAATGAATGGATCTACAGAAATTATTATTATTCTCTATTTAATTTCCTGACTAGCAGAAAATCACCTGCTTTCCAGTACATTTCCAAAGCATAAACATGTATTTTGCTGTGCTAGCAAACTAGGTCAGAGTGCATCTTGCAGTGTCAGAAAGCACAATTTCAGAAAAGCATGTTTTCAGTTTCAAATAGAACTAATGCTGCATATAGAATAAAAACTTGTTAATCTTCCCTTATTTAAAATAATCATTACACACATATGTTATTACATATTTTCCTAACAATGTCACAATTTGAAATGTCTCCAGCTGACTGTGATGGCCCTGACACATTTGTCATACCTCTCAACCTCAGAGTAAGAAATCTGGACAAAGCCATACAAAGAAGTGGGATAAAGGCCCAAAAATAAGAACAAATTTTAAATATTGCTCTTATAAACTTAGAAAGATAATAGAATAGGTTTTGCATTAGTATGAATTTTCTGAATGGTATGAAATCTGAAACTCAAATGTCTGTCATTATTTTCTAACTTCAGTCTTTAATGATTTGTCACTAATTTGCCAAAAAACCCACAATTTTATGAAAAATGGACCAAAAATGTGATGTAAAAATATAAAATAGCCACACAATACATCTGGGAACCTGTCAAAGAAGGGACACTTTAATGTTAGTACTGCTAACTTGAGCAGCTGACAAAATAAAATAATCTACATGCATTTCTGAAATAAAAGTAATCTAGAACTCTGATTATTACAGTTATTTCTTAATTGTAAACCCTCCATGTTTTCTTCCAAAATTGCTATATTGCGGAGGGATTATTAGGGGGAAGAGCAACATTTTGAGCCAAAATCAGGGACAGTTGAGAGGTTTGGCTATGCCTAATTCTATAAAGCAATGTATTTGCATGTACCTCTCAACCTGTTAATGCAATAAACCTGGACAAGGCCAAATATATTTGGGGAACATATAAACAGTACTAAAAATTGCTCTTGTATAAACTGACACAGTTGATAGAACAACAGGTCTTACTTTAGCATGCATTTTTCTGAAGGTTATGAAGTCTGAAACTAGTGTCATTATTTAGTGACTTAATTCCTAAATGATTTGCCAGAAAACCACAAATTTTATGAGGAACAAACCAAAAATAAGAAGCAAAAATCTATTAATTCTTTGAAAATCTGGACAGTTGGGAGGTATAGTTCAGCTGGAGCTGTCTTTAAGTTTGCCGCCCTTGCCCCTCACAAAATCATGGTCGAATGGAGCCTCCCCCTGCAGCCATTCCAATGATCCATTACTTGGCTATTTCACTCCATTTACCATAAACACTAATGTGCATACTGATTTACTTCTATGATGATTTGGGCTTCATTTGAAAGTTTTATTTTGCATTTTACAGCACAAACACTAAGACATCTGCTAAACAAACTTAGCATTAAAACTTCTCTGCCCTTGAAACTCACATTCATTGAAACAGCATTGAAACCCACATTCAAAGAAAATACATTTTACCAGTGGCAGATAAAGGTTAATTCTGGGCTGTTTTCAAATCATAGGCCCCTTGCATATGAAACATACATGTGCTCTTTGATACACCTTCCTATTGTTTTGAAAATTTTTCTAGTAAACTATGAAACAAAACGCATGCACCAATAATGACAAAACTGCCCAATTCAGAACATCTTTCCAGTAAACAAAGAAACAAAATGCATACACCCATAATGACAAAACTGCCCAGTTCAGAACATTTCCATCATAAAAGTCTACTCAAACTTCTACAGTCCACCATTATCAGTAAATATGCACAATTCTACAGTCCACCATTATCAGTAAATATGCACAATTCTACAGTCCACCATTATCAGTAAATATGCACAATTCTACAGTCCACCATTATCAGTAAATATGCACAGTCTCTGAAGAAGTAAAAGAGTAATCTAAATAATTCCACATTAAATAAATCTGTAACTAATGAAGAGGTTGCTGCTAGCAAACACCTTTATATTTAATGGTTTCATCGAAAAATAAATTGTCTGATGCCCCTGAGGAATAAATTGCCTATATTATATTAAAAATGATAAACTAGTAATATTGCAATAGGAAATGGATGGCAAACTGATAACAGGCTCATAGTTAGTATCTTAACTTTTTCAGAACGGCAGCATTCACCCCTTATGGGAGTAGAACCAACAACCTTCTGCATCAAAAGCAAGTACGCAACCTGTTGTGCTATTAACCATGCAAGCTGACTTAGCATAAGCAGCACTAAACTTCTCTTCCCCTGCAGCTCTCAGCTCCTTGTAAAATCTACTCAATACTCAACTGCATCTCAACTTCGCAGCACAAGAAATCTGGAAAAAGCCAAATTTATTGGGGGGGTGGTCAAAAGCTCAAAAACCAGGGACACATTAAATATTGTTTGTATAATCTTGGAAAGTTGCTAGAATAAAATGCTGTGTTACCACCATACATTTTACTGCCAAGGTCCCTGTGCAAAAGAGTCAGAGCAACATACCACTATGCCAAATCAGCTGCTTTGTGAAAGAAAAATGCTGTGTTACCACCATACATTTTACTGCCAAGGTCCCTGTGCAAAACAATCAGAGCAACCTACCACTACGCCAAATCAGCTACTTTGTGAAAGAGCGGAAGACTGAAACTTAAATGGCTATCATTTAATGAATTCAGTTCTCACCATAGCTGTCAACCTCTTAGCACAAAACACCTGGACAAACCCAGTAATGAGGGAATACAGCCCTCAAACATATTCAGTGAATTCAGTTCTTGCCATAGCTGCCAACCTTAGCACAAAAAACTGGACAAAGCCAATAATGGGGTAATACAGTCCCAAAAATAAGGACAAATTTCAAATATTCATCTTATAAACTTAGGTTGTGTTACTATGTATTTTCTGAAGAATATGAAGTCTGAAATTCAAATGCCTGTCAATTTTACTTCTGATGGAACAAAAACAATTTTCAGCAGAGGCCCAGGGAGAAATACTGCAGACACATGTCTTTGTAAAATTGCAGGACACCAGAGCAAATCCACACAAACACAGGGATAAGATATAGACTCCACATAGAAGGCACCCCAGCCAAGAATCAAACCAGAAAACCTATAGCTGTGAAGCAACAATGCTACCACTGTACCATCAAATATGTAAGGAATTAAACATTCAGAAACCTGAAGTCTGAAATTCAAATGCCTGTCAATTTTATTTAACAACAAAAAAACAATTTTCAGCAGAGGCCCAGGAAGAAATAATGCAGACATGTCTTTGTAACATGGGAGGACACAAAAGCAAACCCACACAAACACAGGGAGAAGATGCAGACCCCACAAAGAAGGCACCCCAGCCAAGAATCAAACCTGCAGCTGTGAGACAACAATTCTACCACTGCACCATCAAATATCAAGCATTGCATCATTTAGAAACCACAGATATTATGAGGAACAGATCAGATCAAATATGAGACAAAAATCTGCAATTTTTTTTACAAATGGTGGTGGGTAGGGAATTCAGGTCTTTAACACCTGCATGCAAGGTACAGGGTTCAAACCTGAGGTATTCCCTACCACACCACCATGAGTCTAGCCACCAGTATATAGCAACTGGGGCAATTACACACACACACACACACACACACACACACACACACACACACACACACACACACACACACACACACACCCTCCCTTACCTGTAGTAGGCCAATCTCGTAGCTGCAAGCAAATAAATTCCTCTGTTCACATAAATCCATGTCTCCGCTGTAGCTGCAAACACATAAATCCACACAAGGCCCTGCCTGTCCAGCTCCGAATCGTGAGATCTTCCCGACCAGACTGCTGATGTTGCAGTCCGCCTCCGATGAGGTTTCCCAGCGAGTTTCCAGGTCAGTCTATTGCAGTTGTACTGCATAGACTTCTGTGATCTTGCTCTAACATGTTTCCCAGTCCAGACTGCTGCTGAAACAGTCTGCGCATGCTCCAGACTGTCTCAGCAGCAGTCCGGACTAGTGCGCATGCGCGAAGTCTGCGAATTTGAATTTTTTTTTCTTTCTTTTATTTTGTAATTTCTTTATGTTTTACACCTGGGGGGGCTACAGTCCGGCAGTCCAATAGCATGGGCCGCCCCTGTAAATGAAGCAACAAACTGCTGAATTCCTTTCACAGGAAAAGGAACCACTTGACCACCATGGTGAACTGCGCCCTCTCCTCGTGTAGTGCAATCTCAGAGTTTATAGTTAAGTGAGGGGGGGGGTGGGTGGGCTGAGTTACTTTCTGTTGTGTTTTGTTTGCATGGTGGTCAAGTGGTTTCTTTACCTGTGAAAGGAATTCGGCAGTTTGTTGGTTTGTTTTAATGGAGTTTCAGTGGATGAATATCGGGTGAGTGAAATTTGGTGGATTGTACTTTCATTCACTGAAAGTAGATCCATATATATATATATATATATATATATATATATATATATATATATATATATATATGTGTGTGTGTGTGTGTGTGTGTGTGTGTGTGTGTTTTATGTCATTGAAGGGTAATTTGTGTACATGCCCTTGCAGTACTCTTGTCTTGTTCTTCACAAATCTCAAGTGATCTACCATAGTATGACAAATGTTTTAGTGTAGTATCATCTGTGAAAATGAGTACGGAGTTTTACTTTAGTAGCTGTTAGGTGCCACATTATCTATGCTTTAAAATTACTATCAATATAAGTGAACCTCCAGTTTTTAGCTATCATTCTCAGCCTGGTGTTATGAATATGATCTAGCTCTCAACCTCCCATTTCCAAAATGAGGAACACTACCTTTCAAAATGTGGAACAAATGGGCAAAATGTGGAACACTCACTAACAGTTTACTAACAACTTCATCTAGGAAGCTCATAGGATGGTTAAAATGTGATATTATTAATTATATAATAGTTCTTTTAATTACTGAGTATGATCCAGTTCTATTTATCATGGATATCAGTAAAAGAATTGCTAACACTGAATGTGTGACAGATCCTTTCAATGTGGAACTTTGAGGAACATGAATGTTTTAAGACCCCAAATGAGGAACATTCCTCATAATGAGGCACACTTGAGAGATATCTCAGCAGTTGAGCTGTGCTAAGTATTGTGTATTTAATCAGCTGAGATGCTAGCTACCTGGTGGTGTGAACCTTGGACTGTAGATGATTGTCACTGTTAAAGTGACACCCCAACCCCATGTGTAAAAAATGTAAAAAAGGGATTGTGTATGGATGAATGTATTATTTCATGGTTTTAAACCTCTCGTCACCAGTATTGTTTTTGCCTTTGCATAGTTTTGAAAGTATTGCACGTATTTGTGCACCTGGACCTAGTACAACCTGTTCCCTCTTAATTTCAAATACAGAAAGGCTTCTTGTTGTGGTAACATGTTAGTATTAGTGCTTTAATACCTTGCTGCTTTTTCTTTTTTAATGGATCTGTTTCTGGCTCGTTTTAGCAGGAAACTATTTGCTTCTGTGAGTTTCTGCCTATGCAACCTGACTTACTATAAGAAAATTTAATATAGGTTCATAGG
Source organism: Protopterus annectens (assembly GCF_019279795.1). Classification (NCBI taxonomy): domain Eukaryota; kingdom Metazoa; phylum Chordata; order Ceratodontiformes; family Protopteridae; genus Protopterus; species Protopterus annectens. The sequence continues at coordinate 1,080,366,935 of NC_056739.1, read as the reverse complement.
TTCTTAGGTAGGTACTAGGCTATCAGCCCTAGGGCCTGTACAAGCCTAGCCAAAAAGGTACCCTGGCTTGCGTCACCCAAGACAATTTTTTTCCTGTGCCCCTGTCGAGCAGAGCCACAGAGGTGATCCTGGGGTGAATTTCCTATTTCCCATCCAATCATCAAGATTTTTCTTGAAGAGTGCTAATGAAGAGCTTTGTTTGATAAAGATAAGTAGTTTTTTCCAGAGTATGGGAAGTCTCTGGGACAGGAATCTATCCCCCCAGCATGTTCTGTTTATTGTGGTGGCAAGGTGTAGGTCCCTAGAGCGTGTAGCATGTCCAACAGCTCTGGGTTTGATATAGCTTTGTATGTTAGGCAGAGATCACCTCTGAGTAGGCGATATGCGACTGAGTAAAGCTGGAGTTTTTTGAGACGGTTTGCATAGGGCATCTGTTTGAGGCCAGTAATCCTCTTTGTGAGGTATTTCTGCAGCCTTTCCAGTTGTTGTAGATGTCTTGTGAGGTACATACCAAAAGGGGTGTTGTACTCTATAATGGGTCTAATGAGTGATGAGAAGAGGTGAACAATTACCTCTTTTTTCCTGGATGAGAAACCTTTTGTGATGAGGTGTGCCACGTAGAAGGATTTCCTGACTACTATGGTGATGTGATTATCAAGGGAGAGACTACTGTCCACCTGTGTCCTAAGGTCTCTTATCACACTTTCGGTGTTAAGTAGACTACCACCTATGTGGTAGCTCATGGGTACAGAGTTTTTACCAAAGGGGATGACAATGCACTTTTTGGCATTGAGCTTGAGGCTATGGCTTTGACACCAGGCATCTGTCTCAGTTAGGCCCTTTTGTAGGATGTCCACATCGTTAGGAGTTTCAGTTATGGCTCCTAGTTTGCAGTCATCTGCGAACTTCGTTAGCCAAAGACCTTCTGTGTTAGCCTGTACTTCAGAAAAGTAGATACCAAACAGGAGAGGACGCAGGACTGAACCCTGTGGTACTCCACTTGTCACTGGTCTGAAGTCGGATTTAGAGTCTGCTACTTTCACAGTGTGGGTTCTGTCAGTGAACCAGTTGGCAACCCATCTTGTGATATAGGGATCTATACCTAGTTTAGTGAGTTTATCTATAATTCCATAGTGGGGGATGGTGTCAAAAGTCTTGGCGAGATCTTACCCTCGTCTATGGCTTCTGAAGACTTCTGTTTTATTCAAGGATGTGTATCTCTGTTTTGTGCTGTTTAGTTTCTCTTGTACCCTTAACAATTTCCATTGTAGCATCATGCCAGCTTCCAACTAGAATAAACTAGTTTTCCTTTGTGACTGTTTTCCTTTACATAGTATTTAACTTTCATATAATTTTCAACAGGCATCATGGGACTCTAATGAAAAATGAGATGCCGGACATATGGCTGTTAGAAACAAAGTCCCACACAGCAATGTATGAAATCACTTCTATCTTGTGACGTCTTGCATGCACCTTTCAAAATAACAAATTAGGTTGGTCCAAGGTGTGACAATGGTGCTATTCAGAAGAGTGTTGCTTCATTGATAAATCTGTTTACATTTTTAAATGTCAACACCTACTCAAACTATTTACACAGTGAAGTGCCTCTTTTATGTTATGTCTTACATCTTTGAGATACCCCAGACAGCTGTGATTATTTTCCTTCAGATTCATATGAACATTTTATTCAGAACACTTTTTTTCTAATTAAGTAACCATTCAGACTTTGCTGCTTATGTCTGGATAAATCATACTGCACCTTACTTGAAGCCTATATAGGTTTATGAGCATCAAGGCAAGGAATATTTCTAAGAAAACCTCTCTTGAGTCTCTGCAACTGTTTAGAGTAAGGGAAACTAATCATAATTTTTCATTCCTGGGCAAAACAACTGAGATACAAGGTAAGAGGCAGGTTGTGCAAACTGAGAATATTATAAATATGGCACCTGACTGTCATTTGAGTCAGATTCTCTTTCTAAATGCAAGATTTCATCATATTCAGAACTTTATTCTTCCTTGCAGGTACATCATAATAATTTCATAGATTAGTACTAGACTGACTGCCCTTGCGAGCCATTTTAAGCCTAGCCAGTTGTCCTTTGTGAGACTCAAACCCTGCACTTTGTGTTTGGAAGGCAAACACTTTAACCATTAGGCCACCCTTGCTCCAGCAATGCCAGGTCCTGCTATTCAATCTTACCTCTCGTGTTGGTTACCTGGTTATGTCTCAAAATCAGTTAGAAAGAGTTATGTCAATAATGATTTCTAAAACTATACTTTTGTTCATATCGCATGTGTGAGGATGCCTTTATATCAGTCTGGGATGGTTTATTGAACTCAAAGTGCCACTCACTGTCTGCATTCCAAGAGATGTTTTCACTAATTTGTCTAACTACTGGTTTTATGGCTGGTGGTGTGTGTGTGTGTGTGTGTGTGTGTGTGTGTGTGTGTGTGTGTGTGTGTGTGTGTGTGTGTGTGTGTGTGTGTGTGTGTGTGTGTGTAAGGGGTCAGAATTGACCAACCACCTACATTTCAAACACAAGCTGTTTTCTCCTAAGTATCTGTCTAGTCAGTTAAAGCTTATAAATTACTTAAATAATCAGAAGTGAGTCTGTTCTTTTGTGTATTCTCATAACAGCAAAAAAGCTTGGATATGTCATTACTTTGCCCTCCCTTCATTTAAATTCTTAGTCTCCTGATAAGATAGAGAACCTGCTAAGCTGGAATGTATTTAAAGTGGAACAATAAACACTTTAGTGGAACAGCATACAATGTGGCTAATTTTCTGACCCCACCCAGTTACCGTAGCTGGAATTGGATGATGCATGCCATTTTAAGACTGTAAATCTCTGAAAAGGCCGATAGAGTCTCATTCCTGTAGTTAGTCTGTTTTATTGCATAATACTTCTATAGCTGTGGCACATTGAGATGTACTGTAGCTGACCTCTGTCATTGAGAACAGCATAAACAATGCACTATAAATTGTGTAACATTGTAACCTGGCAGTGGTTGTGTTGGTTAATTAACACATTTGTGTAGACTTACTAATGAATCACTGAAACTTGCAACTAAATGCATAAGCATTGTTACCTTTTAAAAATTCAGATTTCTTTCACATATCATAGAACAAAAGCAGTCAGCCAGCTGTCATTTTATAAACATTTGGAAAGCAAACATATTGGATTTGCATATGTTTGCTGACACATACTGCATGATGTATGAGGATGTGTACCATATAAATGAATTGGATGTAAACCATAATTAAAAAAGATGCCGATAAGGATGGAAATGACACAATTCACACAGACTTGTGTACATTTCCATTTCACAGCTAACACATCAGTGTCTTTTATAAAAAAGTGTAAAGCTTCATTCTTTGTGCATGTGAGTGTTTTGAGTGCTTCATGAAAATTAATATGGTAAATGTATAAAACAATTCCATATATTTTAAACACCTTTACTGATTTATTACTTAAGGCATAGGCAAACATACATTTATATAAAACAAAACAAACCACAGCAACATGCTCCTAGTTACAAACATTGTACATCACATATATTTTTTGTATGACGATCATCAATCAAACATGACATAAATCAATCAATTCCTGCCTACCCCCTTGTCAGTAACTGGTCAAGCGCTTATACACCAAGGCCAGGAAGGTTTCTCTTCAGACATTTGTGCCAACTGTCCTTGTACTGCTAGGTGCATCACTGGGTGTCATACCCAACCACCTGGATGGCAGTTGGGAACTTGGAGACTCTTTAGCTCAGTCCCATAGTGCTGCTTTCCTAGGTAAGCATGGCCTCAGGGGTGCCACTGTGATGCAATGTTTCCCTTCTGGAAAGGACACATGCAAAAAGACAAAGCCGGAGTCAGTCTTAGTCTTTTCACATGTTGTCTTGGTTTAGCTCTCCACTCAGTCTCCCTCCCTTCTAGTGTAGTAAATGTATGTAGGTCAAGGCAAGAGGCTTTACATTAGCTCCCTCCTTTGACTCCTTATGGCCATTGCCGAAAGGACACATGTAAATGGAAAAGGCAGACAGGCAGAGTGCTGGCATTGCATGCAATCGGGAGTCATTGCTGCTACCAGCAGTCTGAGTGGACAGCCAGCACAGGTATGGGACACTTCAGACACCCACAAGTTGAAGCCCCATCCCTGTCCTCGGCAAATACAGCCAACTTTTCTTGATTAACATATCAATTATATCCTTAAATTTCTGATTTCCTTATTTTCTTTGCCAATGGCTCTAAATATAAGCCCAATAACTATGTTCCTCTCCTCAGACACAAGTTGTCAGAGAAGAGCACTCCCACTTTAATTTTTGCCACCTATCCCTCATATAACCATCTAATTAACCTTATTATTTTTAAAAGGCAATGCAAATCTTTCCACTGACCTTCTCATAAAATCCCAGCTGAAAGATAACATCTTTTTTTTATGGCCCAGCCATAAAGTATTATAATTTCAAGTATTTTTCTGAAGTTTTGCAAGTTAACCTTCTGTATTCCAGTTCTCCTTGTTAAAATATATACATTTAAACAGTTACAATAGTGTATATACATTTATGTTCTGTTTCAGTAGGGTACACTATGGATACATTTTTAAGCTCAGTACTTTGTAAAATACCTCTTCAGCACACATGTCTGTGCAAATCTAGTTTGATATGCACATAACATACAATTCTAATATGAGTGACATTCACAAATGACACATTTACAAAATTCCAGACAGCTGTGCTGGTAGTATCTCTCTTTGTTACACTTCTATATAAATCATGTTAATATTCACAAATTACATATAGTTATTTACAAATTGCCAGATAGCTGGGCTGGCAGTATCTCCTTTCATGACATCCCCCCCCCCCGAAGACTCAAGCTAGTGTTTCAAGTGACCCTTGAGAACCACTGCTTGAGAGGGATGACCATATCTGGGAATACATTACCCCATTCCCTGTTTTGAGATTCCAGCTGCCTTGGCATTGCTGACCCCAGTACAATGCTGCATTGTCCTATCATATGCCTGCAATCCTAGGCTCCACCATAGTAATTTGGGATTTTGTTGGCTGGCTTGCTGTAGCCATAGATCCCCCTCAGACTCCTCCTGCCTCTTACTACAAATACTTAGCACCAGGGCCTTCCTATCATGGTAAGGTTTCATTGTGTTAACACGGTACATTTTGTGCCCCTGTCTCTTGCCTAGCAGTTGTACCATGTAGTTAACAGCAATGACAATCCTTACCACTTTGAAGAGTCCCTCCCAGGCTGCCTGCAGCTTTTTGTGTCTGACAGGAATGAGAACCATAACCTGCTGTCCCACAGCATACTCTGTAGCTCGAGCATTCCTGTTATACCAGACCTTTCTCTGCTGTTGGGCTTCTGCCAGGTTCTCCTGGGCCAAGCCCATGAGTTCTCTGAGCCTTGTCCTGAGGTTTAGGATATATACCACAACAGACTCCTTGTGGGATTCACACTCATCATGAATCAAATCTAGAGGTCCCCTCACCCTATGCCCATACAGCAACTCAAAGGGAAAAAAGCCTTTGGATTCCTGGGGCATCTCCTTGTAAGCAAACAATAGATGTGGCAAATATTTGCCCCACTCCCTCTTAAACTGGTGTTCAAATGCCTGTAGCATGATCTTTAGTATAGAGTTTAACTTCCCAACCAAACCGTTAGTCTGGGATGGTAGTGCTTAACTCCGCAGTGCTTCCACAGACAAGCCAGCAGGTCTGACATGAAATTGGCTCCTCTGTTAGTCAGTATTTCTTTTAAGAAACCTACTCTGCTGAAAATCACCAAGAAAGCATTTTCCACCTTTTCTGCCTCAATGGAGAACAGAGTCACTGCCTCAGGGTATCTGGTAGTGTAATCTACTACCACTAGAATATACTTTTTCCCTGTGGAAATTGGAGTACTCAAAGTTGCCACAATATCCATAGTTACCCCCTGAAATGACTCCTCAATCACAAAGCCTTCATCTTGTCTCCTGCCTTGCCTACCTTTTGGCACTGCTCACAGGTCCTGCAGTACTCTGTTACATCCCTGGAAATCCCAGGACAATAAAAGTTCTGAATAATACATCTCTTTATACACGTTATGCCCATATGACCTGCAAAGAGAATGTTATGGGCTATGGCTAGAAGTACCAGATGGTAGTTTCTGAGCACTACCAACTGCTGTTTTCTCTCACCCTCTAGCCCTCCCTCAAGGGTCCACTCTCTATACAGTAACCCTTTGTCCTAGTATACATATTCTCTCTTTCCTTGAGAATCAGGTACCTCACTGGCTACCTCCTTCAGGCCTTGTAATTAGGGTCTGAGAGCTGAGCCTATCTCAACTCTCTCTTTGTAACCCTTCCCAGCTCCCTTTCCACAGGAAGTCTAGTATTCTCTCACAGTCGTGCCTCACTGTCAGCCTGGGTACTAACATTCACCCCTGCCCTTGCAGTCACTCTGTCCAAGGGAACATCAGTTCTTACAAGCAGCTGTGGTCAACTTCAGTATCACTGCTACAGGGTAGCTCCCTTCCTGACGTAACCACCACACCAGTCCTGTCTTCAAGTCTGCAGTCTGTCTGGGTCTGCCCCATGCTACCAGACCCACATGCTTGTCTCCAAGCCTGACTGCATGTCACTGCATGCACACAAGGTACTGCATTATCAAAATCATTCCATATCAGGACATCTGCAGGGATATCCTCAAAACACCTACCTGCTTGCTTCCATTTCCACCCTCCCAGTCAAAGTGAACCCTAGCCAAAGGTATTTGGAATGGGGTCCCTTCTAAAGTTCTGACTGGAGTAGACTGTCCAAGCAAGTAGTGCTCCTCTTTAACCATTGCAGGCTTCACAATGGTTAGGTCAGAGGCTGTCTCTCTCTTAGCAGCCTGTTTCCCATCTACAAAGGTAGGATATAATCTCGTGTGGTAGTTTGGCACCCTTGTTGTCTCCAGACAACTTACTGCTGGCATTGTGTTATTCCCACTTACTGACTCTCCCACCTTTTGTTCCCCACATTGCCTCCATGGACATCTATATGCTACATTGCTCCACTGGTCGCATTTAAGACATTTAAGCCTTGGTCCTGGCCATGTAAATGAACTAGTGTCCTCCCCTGCTACTGGCAAGCTCTGTTAGGATGGTTTAGGATGCCGCACATGGGTTCTCTTAGACCCATGAGCAACACTGGGTGTCCATTTCCTGTGCAGTGATGCTCTGTTTGCTAGGTAAAGGTCTCCCTTTTTCCCCAACTCATCTGCTGTGTTACATTCTCTATCCACTAACCAGATTCTCATGTCCTCAGGCAAAGTGCTAAGGGCTTGTTCCCTCAACAAAAGGTCTGTCAGCTCTTCAAAAGTGGTGACCTGACACCCACTCACCCATCTATGAAAATAAGTGCTTAACTCAGCAATATATTCACACCAACTTTCATCTGCCTTGCGTCTATGCTGACAAAACTTTTTTCTATAAGCTTCAGGTATTAACTCAAAACACTCTAATAAACAATTTTTAACAGCATTATAATTTAAGAAATCAGTATCAGGCAATTTAGAAATAGTAGTTACAGCTTTACCATTGAGTAAGGTGGTCAGGAACCATACTCAGAGCCCTTGGTCAACATTCTTTGTCTTTGCACATCTCAGCCACTGTTTACAGGCTACAGGAGTTCAATATCCAAACCACTGAATCCCAGTATGTGGATGTCCCACCACTGCCACCAATATATGTGACACTCCACCACTGACCCAGTAATAAAAGAGCCTCAATCCTCACCACTAGCACCAGTGGAGGATGTACATTGGGAGGATGACAGGTACATGCACAGTATTTCCAGATGCAGATCTCTGCATCCAGTGCAATTTCCTTTAAGGGTACACAGAGATCACAGTCAGTTTGGGGCTGGTTTCTCCCTCCTTCTCCAGATCCCCAGTAAGACTCCCCACTAGCACAGCTATAGGGTTGTGATCTCAGCAGAGTGGCCAAGCCAAGCCCTCCAGCACCCTTTCTGTCCGTGCTTCATGTCCCTGCCCAAGTAGCTGACACACACACTCTTTGAGGTTTGATTTATACAAACGCACACAAACACACACACACACACACACACACACACACACACACACACACACACACACACACACACACACACACACACACACACACACACACCTGGGAAAGGCTGGCACAGGTTTACTATCTATGCTGCCTTCTGTTCAGACTATAAGGTAGTTATTACTGCCACCAGCCAACTCTTTATCAGCTACTTTAAGGACCTTAACAAAGGGTGTCCAATCTTACTGTGTAATGTTACTATCAATACAAATGGTAGTTTGACCAAGAACAAAGCTATTAGGAGTGGCCTACACAGTGTCACCAAATAAATATGCAAGTACTCTCAGAACATAAATATATTTAGATAGATTAGTCACAATGAAAGGTTTAAACATAGTTAATAATATATATTAAAAGAACAAGAAAATACTCAGTATATTCAAAATCACAGGAAATATATAAAATAACATTGCAGGACAGTGTGAAATAACTAAAGAAAAAACATCTAAGCTAAGCTTTGCTATATTGCTGACTGTATCTAAGAGAAATATACTGTACCCTAATGCACTTACTTCAGAGCAAGCAAGGCAGATGTGTGGTGAGTGGATCTTGTTAGTTCAAACACAAAATACAGAATACAGTCTGTCACTAATAGATTTCCCAAATTAATATCTCAAATATTACTGCTGGGATAGCTTGCAGAATGACATAATTTCTTGTCATCTGACTCTGTCCCAGGTAAACCCCCCACTGCTGAAAGCTAGCAATATTTAGCATCCACCTGTGAAAATACATAGACCTCAGATCTTTTGGCAAATGGTGGAAGTCATAAAACAATTTACATTCCTCCACGTTTAAAGCAATACAGAAAACTTCTAGTTTTAGACATTGTGTCTGTAACTGCACTGAAACTGAAAGATAACATCTTTTTTTTACAGCCATAAAGTAATTAAATTCAACTATTTTTCTGAATTTTTGCAAGTTAACCTTCTGTATTCCAGTTTCCCTTGTTAAAATATACACAGTTAAACAGTTACAATAGTGTATATACATTTATGTTCTGTTCCAGTAGGGTACACTGTGGGTACAACAAACTATACCCAACAGGGTAAAAACTGTTAAAAATAAAAACACAAAATTCATGAACTGCACCACACTGTTTAATGAAGAACTGAAGGCTCCCAAATACTAAGTGCTTTCACCGTCAACTGATGGCTTCTTCAGAGTAAAAGGAGCACATAATCACAGGTTTTAAATACAAAGTTCAAAATACACTTTAACAAATCAAATTTCTTGATTAATTACAAACCCAATATGCATACTGATCTAACTCACAAGTACTATAAAACATGCACTTAAAACTTGCTAAAAGCATATAGTACAATATTGGTTTATTTCCACATGCACTCACATTGTATTTCGAGCTTTGTATTTAAAACATGTGATTATGTGCTCCTTTTACTTTATAAATCTTATTAAAATTCAGAAATGACATAATTATTTATAAAATTCCAGATAACTGGACTGGCAGTATCTCCTTTTTTGACACCTTGCATGGCATATTTATCTTAACCAGCAATTTCTAACAGACAATCTCCATAAAAAATCATTAATTATTTAATATTTTTATAGTTATTATATCTCATCATTATGACTTTTTTCTTTTCTATTTCTAAATATTTCCATTGATCAATGCAATATCATGCTTTCATAATATCTAAGTACCATTCTTTTCTATTTTTTCCACATATATTCTTTTTTATTTTCCATAACAAAATTTTGTTTTGGTAGTCTTTCATTTTTTCATTCACAATGTTTTTACTTCTTTTTTAACTTGCATTCCTTCCCACCATTCTTTGTATTTATAATATAGTATAATTTCTATCAAGTTCTTATTTTCCTTCATAATTCCTTTTAATATCTTATATAAAATTAAAGATGCTGCATGTACTATTGAGTTTATTAAACCCAAGCCTCCTTGCTCTTCTTTCATATATAGACTCCCTCTCTTGACTGGATTCAGTCTAGAGCCTCATATCAAAGAAAATATAATCATCATTAGTTCCTTTTCATACTTAATAGGAATCATATAGATGTCAGCAACATAAGCAAGTTTTCCTCTTACCAAGGTGTTCAACAAGTGTGCTTTTTTTCTATATGAAAATCTATATGATTTCCAAAAAATAGTCATATCCTTTACTTCTTTGAGTACATTATCCCATTGTTGTTGTCTGTATTAATTTCTTCCAAAGATTATTCCTAATATATCTATATATCTTTCATTGAACTCGATACCACCTATTATACCCTCAAAACCAAATCCTTTACTAATCTCTTTATTTATACTTAAAACATTTTTAATTCATACTTAATTTTTATTTACTTCTTCCATCCATATTTTATTTTTAACAATTAGTACAATATTATCTGCATACTTATTCAATGGCAATTGTACTTTCTTCATCATTTTGTATCCACTGCACTTGACATTTTATTAATTTCCTTCACGATTACATTCATAACTAATACTAAAATTATACTACTAGCTGGGCAGTCCTGCTTTATTCCTCATTTTATTTTTATTTCTTCCCCAATCCAGCCATTTACATTTCGTTTCAGATACTTCCTTCCATAGACAGATTTTATTACTTGTAATATTTTTTTGCTTACATTGTATGTCTGCAAAATTCTCCATAATGATTTATATTGAATATTATCATAGGTTTCACTTATATCACCCATCATAACCTTCGCTTCTGTGTTTTTATTTATGATATCATCAATTATTTATTTTATTATCCATAATAACTCTTAATTTCCTTTTCATTTTCTTCTGAATATGTTTTGGTCAAATATTCTATCCATTTTTGTAACCATTTTGTTATTATTTTCATAAACAATTTATAATCCGTATTATTCAATGTTATAGGTCTCCAATTTTTTATCTCCTCTTTATTTCCTTTTTTAAATATACATTTTATAACTCCTGTATGGGTCTATATTAGATCATCAAATATTTGACAGTTTGAATCACTAAAGGTCGACCTTTAGTGATTGAACTGTTAAAACATTGAATGTTCAGAAAAGAAAAAACAACAAAAAAACTAAATGGTGTAGGCAGGGGGACAAGCCCCCCTGCACCCACTACATGGGGGGCTGCACCCCCCACCCCCCACTACTTAAATATACCAACTCCGAAACCACACTACATTGAAGTAAACGGAAATCTCCCCTTATGGAGATTTCCATTTATTTGTTCGATGTTCTGCAGTTTCGCTATTCTCGTGTCAACAATGTTGGATTTGACATTGTTGGCTTTCGAGAATGTACTATAGACCCCTCCTGTACATATCTCTTTCTCTTTAATTCCAGTTTTCAATCATTCATTCATAATTTCTATAAAAATTATCTTTTGCTACTCTTTCATTTCTTTATACAGTCTTGTTGCAGAATTCATGTTAATATCTTTTAGAATTTCATTCAATTCTTTCATAGTTTTTTTGTTCTAAATACTCATTATCTTAGTTATTTAATTTTTCTCCTTTATAAATTTGTTCTATGTTTCTTCTCTTTTAACAAATAACTCCAGTACATATTCTTTAATTATTTTGTATATTCCTTCTTGTTGTCTTATTTGCTTACCTTCCTTATTTTTAAAACTCATTAATTTTCCTTCTTTTATTATTTTACTCAAATATGGTGCTACCTCTTCTGTCTTTCCTTGTAAACAATATTTTTGTTTATATAACATGTAGTTAATTTTAATTTGATTCATTTTTTTCTCTTCTTTTCCATAAAAGTTATTTTTCTTCTCTAATAAATCTTTGAATGTTTCTTGACTTAATATCTTATATCTCTCTTTTTCTTTTCTTCTTTTCTTCCTATTTTTTCTTAAATTAAAATTTAAATCACCCACCACTATAATGTCCGTATTTACACAAACTTATTCAAGAATATTTTTAACCATCATTTCTCTCTCTTTTTTGTTACATATGCAATATAAATCTATAGTCCTATATACATATTTTTTCCATCTCAAGTCTATTGCTGTAATTTGTCCCAGTTCCACTATGGTTACATCTAATATTTTCAGGCTTTGTTGATGATATATATATATATATATATATATATATATATATATATATATATATATATACACCCAAGCACATTTCTTTTTCCATGTTCCAAACTACCACACATTCCAAAGTTTTTCAGTTTGTGTTCTTTCTGCTTCTGTTAATAATCTGATATCTTCTAAAACAATAATATGTGCATCTACTGCAGCACACCTTTGTAATATACCTATTCTCCTCTTAAGATTTTTCATACTGTTCACATTTAAAGCTAATATTTTCAGCTTTTAAGAGCAGTATAATAAAAGTTTTATCCCTTTCCTTTATTTTCTCTATGCATTATATTTTTGAATTTTCTTTTCCTTTCTTTAACTCTTTTCCATATCAAATTATTTTTATTTCTTACTGTATGTCAGTCAGGGTCTTCCTCACTTGTCTCCTCTGTTTCTTTTTCCTTGTTACTTTCTTTAACTTCATGTACTACCTCTTTATCAGTTATATCTTTTTGTACATTTTCTTGTAGAACACATTTTTCTATCTCTTCCTCCTGTATAACTTCATTTTCTTGCACATTCATTTCACATTCTGGTGATGATTGACCAGTATTGCCAGATTTTTAAATTTATTTTATTTATTTATTTTACATCTGTTTACCGGGGAGGTCTGACTGGACAGAGCTGTCTGTTTTCAGTGGCGGCCCAATGAGAAAAGCTCCAGAAACAATTACTAACATACTATACATAAGATATTTACATGAGCATTGTGGTTTACACATACAGTTATAAAATATAGCAGATAACATATGACTGCATAAGATATTTATCTAAGCATAGTGGTTTAGACATACAATTAAAAGTACATCAGGTAGTAAACATGTGATTATTGTTCATACAGTATGTTTAGCAGAGATAATACTGAAGATGTAATAAAGATAAGAGAAGAAAGAAAAAAACTAAAAATACTAGCCAGTTTGTTAAAGGGGGAGAATATAGACAGGTTTATATGAGGTTAATTGACATTTTATGCAAAAGCTTTTTAACTTACTCTAGGGGAGAGTTAGTGAGCATAGATGGGACAGTGAGGAATAAGTGGCAGTGAGTTGGTAAGTAATGTGTGATAATAAAATCTGTAGGAGTTTTAAAGAACAGGTGGGTTAGTGGGTAGGGGAAAGGTGTTAAAATATGTCAGCCAGGTGCTAGGCAGTTGCATGTCCAGAAGTTGTTTAGGTGGGAAAAAAGCTGTTTTTTGAAGATGGTTTTGTTAGGTTGTACCCTGATTTGTAGTCGTAGGGAGTTCCAAGTCTTGGCAATGTTGCTAAAATACAGGGAGTCACCAGAGCTGTAATGGCTTTTGGAGATTGCGATTAGTGCCTTGCTAGTGGATCTAAGTTCATGGCTATTGGCGTAGAGGGGAGGGTAGGGTTGCCACCCCTCCATTTTTTTCCGGACTTTCCAGAAATCAAACTGATTCTCTGGTAGTCCAGAAAACACTGTACAAACTCCGTTATTCCGTTTCAAAAAGGAAACAAACTATCAGAGTTTGTAAATCAGCTGATTTACTATGCTTTTTTTACAGAAAAGCATAGTAAATCAGCCTAAAGCAGGCAGCAGAAATGGAAAAAGAGGGCGTTCCTCTTCGAGTGATGTCATTGTGACATCACACAATGGGCAGAATGTGGGCAGGGAGTGGGTGGGGTGGGCGGGGTTACTGATGACACGAGGGGTGTGGCTTTACTCTGGTTTTAGCCAAGATGAAAGGTGGCAACCCTATTATAGGGTGATCTGGTCTTGTAAGGCTGGAGTTTTATCAGGCTGGTACAGTATTTGCTGAGCCAGAAGAAGTTGGTTTAGAGCTAAGGTGTTAGGGAGTTCCAGCCAGGAATGCTGTTTTAGGGCTTGATAGTAGTGGGTGCGGAAGGGGGAGTTTGTGGCAAATTTTTGCTATTTTGTTGTAGCATACTGATAGCTTGTTTAAATCACTCTTGTTTAGATTAATTAGGACAGGAGAAGCATACAGTAAGGTAGAGAGAAGATGGGTATGAGCTAGAGTAACTGTACTGTTGCTGGTTAGGAAGTTTTTACATCTGTAAAGAGTACCTATTTTACTTTATACTACTTTATTTATATATATATATATATATATATATATATATATATATATATGTGTGTGTGTGTGTGTGTGTGTATGTGTAGTACTTTATTTTACTTTTATTTTAATATTTTTTGCACTTTAAATCACATTTTTTTGCATTATGCCCTGTTTTACCACATAAATATTTTTTTTTATCACTAGGGTTGCCACCTTTCATTGTGGCTAAAACTGGAGTAAAGCTACCCCTCTCATATCACCAGTAACTATGCCCATTTTGTGATGTCATGATTGCATCACATGACAGGGAATGCCCTCTTTTTCTGTTCCTGCTGCCTGTTTTCAGCTGATTTACTATGCTTTTCTGTAAAAATAGCATAGTAAATTAGGCGATTTACAAACTCTGATAGTCTGTTTCCTTTTTTGAAACAGAATACCAGAGTTTGTACAGTGTTTTCTGGACTACCGGAGAGTCAGTTTGATTTCCAGATAGTTTGGAAATAAAATGGAGGAATGGCAACCCTATTTACCACATTCATTGATTAAATGATCATTTTTCCCACAAAAATAAGTCTTTGGTTGACCCCTGTATTTCACAAAACCACTATTACCATGAACATTAATGATACTAGGTACATGCATAACTTCATCATTTTCCATTTTCAGTATTACTCCACATCCCCATCCCCCATTCCATAGTCCTCTTTCATTATATATTTTTGTAATGTCCATTACTTCTTTACATATAGTTAAGAAATGTTCTTTCAGTTCTTTTGCTTCAACTTCAGTTTTAAACTGTATCGTTATTCTTTTTTTTTGTTTGTTTGTCTGTAAAAAGCTTGCACCACATATTCTGACCATGGATAAATATTTTTCTTTTGTTCATATGCACCCAAACTTTTTCCTTGGCCTGCCCAATCTCAAATATCAAGTCACAAAAAGTCTCTTTATTAATTAAAATAAATGCTCTTACCTCTTTTGCTTTGACACCCAGAGGTGCTATGACGAGTCCAAAACCTCATACCTGCCCAAACTTTCTTCTTTTTTTTCTGCTCAAATGTACTGTATGCTTCTTTTTTGTTTCTTTTATTTCTTCTTTCTTTTTTGTTCCTTCTCTCAAAGCTTGTGCATAAGTTTTTGTCTCTGGAACTTTTTCTGGCACAATCTCATCTTCTCCTTTTTCTTCTTCTATTTTCTTCCATGATGTTCCTCCATGAAACTGCTGCTCCATTTTCTGGCTTACTTTGGTTTACAATTTCTTCCAAATAATCATTTTGCAACCCCCCCCCCCATTTTAGGGTTGTAATTATGCAATTTTCTGAGGCAACTGTCCCTCCCTCAAACAATCTCCTCTGAAAGTTTTCCTCTGAATCCATTTCTGTTTCAGCTGCAATCTCCTTTTCCTCCAATGTAACTGTTTTTTTTTGCACCCACATCATCAAAAAACTTCTGATAGCGATTCTACCATTTCAACTACATTTTCAGCAACTTTCACTCCAGTTTCAGTAAAAGCTGACTCAGTCATGTTTTCTCCTTGTTCCTCCTGGCTGCTTCCATGCCTGGACAGGAAACAGGAAGTCAGGATGTGTAACACACAAACTCTTCCCCAACTACCAAGAGTAGGGGAAATTCTCTAATGCTCTGCCCAAATTTCCTCTGGTCGTAATACCTCAGGTCTCTCCTGCAAAGAGGCTACTACCCTAGTAGTACTAACACAGTAAACAAAGGATAAATTAAATAAATCAATCAATCAATAAATAAATAGATAAACAAATAAATAAATAAATATTTTGGTTTTCTTTCCTTCAGTGGTGAGCCCACTCGTTTTTTCCATCTCTGAAGTTAGATTGCCAAATTGATGATTTCCATCTTTTGTCTTGCCCCTGTTTTTAAGGACAATTATATTTGTCACTTACTAGTCTTCAAGTCTTTTTCTCTTTCCATGACTGACTCACTATCGTAAGAATGAAACTTAAAGGGCTGAAGATTTTAAGACAGAAACCAAAATCCTGAAAGCTACAAAATACTTAAGGTAAAATTCTGAAATAATGCAGAATATATGCATGAAAGCAAATACAAACATGAATATGTCACACCAAGTTAACCAATGTTTTTGCACTGGGTAACATTCCTGCACTATGTATACCCTTATGTATATGTTGCAAGTAAAGTTTGCACAACCCCTTTCTGATATACTAGGATGTTTGCACAGAGTCATGACTGGATTCTTTGTCCCCCCAGGCTGTACAACCTTGGATTTAGAATATCAATTTAGGTTTGGTAGCACAGCCTCCACATGTCGGTACGCATGGACCTCGCCCCCTTCAACAACATTTCTTATTTATTTTTTGTGTGTTAGTCACATTTTTATTAGCTTTGCTTTCAAGTATAAAATCTGTATTATTTCAAGATTTTCAGTCTTTTGTAGCATTCAGCATTTTAGTATCTGTCTTACAATCTTCAGTAATTTAAGTTTCAGTTTCATGAGGGTTTTATCTGTGGGATTTGTTAAAAGATAAATGGTAGTGGTATCATAAGATGCCCCTCATATGGATCAGTCTTGCGCTAGTGCAGACTACATATAAAAATATGTCACAGGTGGATGTTTGGTCAACCAGGCTGACTCCTAAAGCTTTGTGGATGTCCTAGAGGAGGCTGGCTTCTTCCTGATATAAGCCTGTCCTGAGCAGAAACCCTAGGATTTTATAACTGTCACAACATGAATTATCTATGTAAGAGTTTAAAGAGAAGAACTAATAAAAGTAGATGCCCAGATTCTTATATTCATCTACTGCTCCATGTGCCTCTGATCCATCAGTGCAAAATGATAATATTTATTGGAGCAAAGGGAATACACTTTTTAGTATTCATATGTAACTTATCCTTTTGTTGCCCATGAGTTGCCAGTATTGAGTCAATCCAGTAACAATATAGTGCCACTGAATTTGTTCATAACTTTACCCATGTTAATAACTTATAACATCTTTAACTAAGGTTGCTTTTAGTAGTAAACAGGTTTGTCAAACCTATCATGCAAAAAATTAAATCAGTTAACCTGTGTGAAGTAAGGAGTGTTTTAACTAACAAGGAGAGGGAACTGATAAGCTCATGTGTGGCCACTTTTTATGTTTTTATTAGAAAATGAATTAGGATCACAGATGTTCCTAATACTAAGTTTATCTACAGTTGAAATTATGGTGCTCTAGGTCAAGAGACCACTGCACAAGTGATTGCTTAGCTCGTAGGAAAGAGACCACCAAAAACTTACTACTTGTTAACAAACTGCCTTATAAAGATGGCTAATTTATCATCATAGAGGGACTAAAATCTGGTACTAAGGTCATAAAAAAAGTATGGATATTTGGCTTAGTACTGTCATACCTGTCATTATTACAAAACCCCAGTTGCCATTCTAATGTAGTTTTTTGTAATGGATATTTCATGTTTAGGTTGTTAATCATTTAAAAGTTTCTTAATGCTCTTTAGATGTGAATTAAATAGCTTTTCTGTTTATAAGGATTTTTGTCAGCTTCCACTGCTTTTGCATTCTGTTTATTCTGTTAAACAGTTTCTTTACTATGGATTGAAGATAGCAGACTGACCCTGTACTACTTAACTTCACTGTTTGCTTAACGTTTAGAATAAATTAAACTTCTGATGGAGGTCTCCTACATCTTAAAGGATATTTTATCTACAGCTTTTTCCTTTGTTTCTATATTTTGCTTTTGCCCTGAGATGGATGTTGTTTACTTATAAGTTCTATACTCCCTCATTGCTGATTTCTTCTGCTAAGGCTATAATGACTGGAGTGACTGAAACTTTGATTATTGATTGATTTCTGTTGCTCAAGTGAGTATTTGTGTGTGTGTGTGTGTGTGTGTGTGTGTGCGTGTGTGTGTGTGTGTGTGTGTGTGTGCATGTGTGTGGGGGGAGTCTTTAATTCAAATTTAGCTGCAGTGTAAGTTTTGCATGCTCGTTCAGTATGTAAAATATTGCTGTTTTTTATGGGAAAACACACATTTTGGATGAATTTTGTCCAATTACAAACTCTGCAATTAATTTATTTTGAGAGGACAGTGGGTGAGATTCATAAAACCTTGCTACATCATGCTAAGTGAATGAGCGCAATGAGTGGCCATGGGCAGGGTGGGTGAGGTTCAGAAAACTCAGATACACAATGTGGCAAGGCAAAATAATGTTGTCAGCCATGTTATATGTTTATGACTGTATCATGAAGTGCTGCATATGATAATGAGGCAAAACAAGATGACATAGTGATTTAGAAACATTTAAATTGTGCACTGTGATAATGCAATCTCCTTACATTTGAACTCTGGCATATGCCCATGGTCAGTTGGAATACATAACACTTCAGCTTTATTATTATTATTTATTACTGTCTTTATTTGCATTCTAATTATAATCCATTTGTAGTTAAAATTCAGTTCACACTATTAATTAGTATATGAATTGATAGTACTTGGAATTTATTATTAAATATATAAATTAATTATAGAATGCATTTTAAAAATCAGGTATATATAGTTTAGTGAAAGGACATTAGTTGAATAACTAACTAATTAATTATTTACAAACATCAAGACCTATCAGTCACAGATTTGAAATGCATTTCACATTGTAATGTTATATAATCAGTTGTATTTAATTTAATTTTACAAAGTTCACAAGTATTATTTTCATTAGTATACAACAACTAAGTATTAACTATTGTCATCAACTATATATATTTAACTAGTTAGTATGATATACAATGTTTAATTTTTATTTTAATTTTTATTGTGAAGTTACTTTGGAATGAACTCTTTAGAATAAGTGATTAAGTCAGACACATCAATATTATATTATAGTCACGTATAGAGTACTGTCACTTTAAATATTCAAACAGTTGGGGCTTGTTTTGGTGCCAAAAAGGTTTTAAATTTTTGATTGTCTTGAACAATGGTGTTCTGAAGAAGCCCATAAGATTTGGGTGAAAGCGCTAAACCCGTATTCGTTTAGTTGTTCATGACAGTTTATTCAGTGTACTGATTTTGTATCGTATTCTGCACACCAATGAGGTTATGTACAGATCTTGTTTCACATTTTGTACATTAACGCATTAACGCATTTTGGATTTATGTATATCAAGCGAGCGAGTGTGCAGGAAACGTGATTGGGATTTTTATTTCAACGTATTGTTTTATATACGCTACGTTTCAATAAATTAGTTTTATATATTTTGGACTGGCATGCTGTTTTAAGAAACAACAAGAATTACACAGTTTACAGTCGCAGAGTCTTTTGCTGCTACAAGTGGTTACACTGTTTAGCGCAAAGGGAAATTTTGTTACTAAAAGCTTGGCCACACAACGAAATTTGAAGAGACACTACTAGGGGTGTTCGAGCACTTATTGGATCTCTATGGTAACATTGTTCTATTGTTATTTGTTGGAGAACATTATTAAGTCGCATTTTTTCCATGGAGAACACCGGTGACAATACACCCATAAAGGAAGATACATCAATGAAAGACATTCAGTTACTAAAAGAGGAATTGACAAAAATAAAGGGAGATATGGCCAAAATTATGGAACTTATGCAGACCAATATAGAAAACACTGTTAAAAACAGCGACAAAGTATCAGCATGCCGTTTGACCAATACTGAGACACAAGACCAGCATCAATGACTGATAAGCAGGGAGAAGAGCGTCTGATATTTTTCACCAATAAGCCTTTTAAGACTATTCAGAAAACACACTTAATGAATACCAGTACTGATTCATTGCTAGACAATTTTCCTACCCCAAATGGGCAAGGTAATATGGACAAAGAATGTCCAATTGATATGGAGTACAATTTCAATAACACGGAACCTGTACACAGTAGTAATCATAATGGTTCCAACTTTACCTTTGATTTTTCCATTTATGAAGTAGAAGAAGAAGCTCATTGGGTGGGCACTAAGCCTAAGAGAACCATTCCTATTAAGACATACTCCCATGTAGCAGGACAACAGGAGTATGCCAATAAAGGTACTGTACCCACCACTAAATCACAAAGGTGTTCTACTAATGTTGGACTAAATAATGGTAACAATTTTAATCAATTCAATAGGTTTATGGAAATGAATTGTAACATGGAAAGAGAAGATATGGGGTATAACCATCATCCTCATACCAATGAAACCATGGGGACATTAAAGGACATGATGTTCTTAATGAGGAAAAAATTGAAAAATATAAACAGTTTAAAGTTAGATAATGCTTATTTACAGAAGTGTATTTCTATGAAAATTGTACCCAAAGGGTTAAGATTTTTCAAGCAACCCATGGGTTTGTATTTAAATGACCAAGTTATCAATGAATTCAACCAGTTGTTTGATGAATGTGGTATGAAATGTATGTGATTAATTATTAAGTTTAATGATGAAAAATTAGGTAGACTCATTCAGGAAACTGAAGACCTAAATATGAAAATTACCACTGATTTATTATTTACAGAGTGGGAAAGGATGTACAACAAGCAATTCCACTTAGCAGAACAATTTTTACATACCTTAAGTGAAAACAAATGGAAAAAAATTAATAGAGATATGGAACATTACAAACAGGGGAAAGCTTACATATGGGGTAGGAAGAATGAAAGCAATTATGAAATAGAGGGTAACAAAAACAATGTATATAATCATGAAAATTACAACCTACGACGAAGCAATAATTCCCATTTTCCAAGAGTTCAGATCCAGCAAGGAGAACCATATCAGATTCAAGAAAGGGATTATCAGAGCCACAGATACAGATGAGGGTATTGGAAAAACACAAGAAGGTAGAGGAGAGGAATAGGAGAATTAGTAATTCCATACAAGAAAAGACAGACATCATTGTTACTGGAATTACACATACTTACAATGGCTTTCATATACATAATTATGCTAATGTCAAGATAAATCACGAGCACTTTGCACTTCTATCTAAAGGAATGAAATTCATCCCAACCCCTCAATTTAACTTAGTAGATTGTTTTGTGGAAATAAAGAAATTTACTAGGAAGATGAACCTAGACATTATGTTCAACAGTGGGGACAATAAGGGAGCCAAAGTTATTGAACCAAAAACTAATCCCACACTTAAAACTCCAAGTACTTTCATACCAGTGAGTCATCCGACTATAGAGAGCTATGAAAAAATAGTGTCTAGAGAAATTTATAAGTTGTATAGAGAACAGAGACATCCACAAGTTAATATGACTAACGAGGAATTGGACTTACTTAAAAACTTGCAGTACAATGACAATTTAAGGATAATGAAACCAGACAAAGGTGGAGGAATAGTATTATTTGATAATTTAGAATACATCAATAAGGTACATAACATCTTATATGGTTCAGGCAACTATGAATCTATATCATTGAATGAAATCAATATTGCCTATCAGAGAATAGATAGTTATATAGAGGAATTTTTAATCGATGGTAGAATTGATAAAGACACTTATAGATATTTGAAGGTTAAGAATCCTAGACTGGCTACCATGGTAGGTATTCCGAAAATACACAAACATATTATAGATCCACCTTTTAGACCTATTATTTCAGGAAGTCAGTCCAAAACCTACCCATTGGGTAAATATATTGATGTCAAATTAAAACATATATACCAACACATCCCTCATCTTGTCAAAGATTCGTGGGAATTTTTGAGGAATTTTCCAATTCAAAAATGGAATCAGGGATACAAATTTGTAACAATAGATGTTATAGACTTATTTTCATGTATCCCTCAAACTCCAGGTCTAGAGGCTTTTGGAAACAGTATTAGAAAACATGCAGGTATTAAATGGGAAGAAGTTAGTCTGTTCATTGAAATGCTAGATTTAATTTTTGACTACAACTTTATATACTACGAAGGGGAATACTTCAGGCAAACCAGGGGGGTAGCTATGGGAGCAGCTTGTGCTCCCATATATGCCAACCTGGTTATGCTGGATTGGGAAGAAACCACTATATTTCCCAGCACCTTCTTTGAATATATAGTTCATTATGTACGTTTCCTTGACGATATATACATTATTTGGAACTCCAGTGAAGAGAAACTACTGGAGTTTATTCAGTATCTTAACACTAGTAGTGAATTTTTGAAATTTACATATGCATTTAACAAAAGTGGTATGGCATATTTAGACACCTTAGTATATTTACATAAAGGTACATTACAATCTAAAATTTATAGGAAGGAAACCTTTTCCAATGATTATTTGGCATATGGAAGTTGTCATCCCAATAAGATGAAGCAAAATATTTATAAGGGTCAATGCATAAGAGCTATGAGAATGACATCTGAATACCAAACTTTATTAGATGGAATAAAATATATTCACACTATGAGAGATTATCCTGAAAAATTATTAAAAGATACCGATACATATGTATTAGGATTATGGGGTAACGAATATAAACCCTTGTTAGGCTTAGGAAATCAAACCAATTATGGTAATGGGAGTAATGGCCAATCATTGGGAAAGGACAGTAAGAATGGGGACAGATTAAAAGCATTAATTATGTTGTATAGTCCTAGAGTTGATGAGGTTACACAAATCATTAGACAGTACTGGTATTTAATATCTAGTGATGAAGTACTAAGAAAAATAATAGGAGATCAACCAGTAATGGTATATAAAATGGGAAGTAACATCAAAAGATTATTGGAAAAAGGAATTAGATCCTATGGACAAAAAGGGAATGGTAGGGACCAAAATACAAAAAAATGTGGTTCATGTAGACAATGTAACTTCATTTTAGACACAAAGGAAATCACACTCAATAACATTATTAGATCCAGAATCAGACCCATTAAAGGGAATTGCAATTCCAAGATGGTTGTCTATGTTGCTGTTTGTCAAGAGTGTTTTGGTTATTATGTGGGGAAAACGGAAAGATGTTTAAAAAAGCGTATTTATGAGCATATGTATAATATTAGAAAGAAAGATCAGAAAAGTGCATTATTTAAGCACATAGCACTTGCAGGTCCCAAACATCATTTTAAGTTTGCCCTATTAGATCAAGTTTGTTATGATCTTAGGGGTAGGGATAACAAAAAATACCTAAATTATAGAGAAGCATGGTGGCAAATCTACACAGATGCAACCACCCCCCCAGGACTCAATGATAGTATTTCATTGAAAGCTATTCTGGAGGTTAACAAGTAAATTTATAAGCCATAGTTTATTAGTTACTACACCTAGTATAACACTGAACTGTCACTTAGAAAAGGAATGTGGACAACATCCTACTTAGGAATTGCATAATATTTGTAGTGTTTTGGGGATTGTATTTCTATTTTAGTACTTTCATCTTAGTATTACGATTTTATTAATTCAGCTTTATTATTATTATTTATTACTGTCTTTATTTGCATTCTAATTATAATCAATTTGTAGTTAAAATTCAGTTCACACTATTAATTAGTATATGAATTGATAGTACTTGGAATTTATTATTACATATATAAATTAATTATAGAATGCATTTTAAAAATCAGGTATATATAGTTTAGTGAAAGGACATTAGTTGAATAACTAACTAATTAATTATTTACAAACATCAGGACCTATCAGTCACAGATTTGAAATGCATTTCACATTGTAATGTTGTATAATCAGTTGTATTTAATTTAATTTTACAAAGTTCACAAGTATTATTTTCATTAGTATACAACAACTAAGTATTAACTATTGTAATCAACTATATATATTTAACTAGTTAGTATGATATACAATGTTTAATTTTTATTTTAATTTTTATTGTGAAGTTACTTTGGAATGAACTTTTTAGAATAAGTGATTAAGTCAGACACATCAATATTATATTATAGTCACGTATAGAGTACTGTCACTTTAAATATTCAAACAGTTGGGGCTTGTTTTGGCGCCAAAAAGGTTTTAAATTTTTGATTGTCTTGAATAATGGTGTTCTGAAGAAGCCCATAAGATTTGGGTGAAAGCGCTAAACCCGTATTCGTTTAGTTGTTCATGACAGTTTATTCAGTGTACTGATTTTGTATCATATTCTGCACACCATCGAGGTTATGTACAGATCTTGTTTCGCATTTTGTACATTAACGCATTAACGCATTTTGGATTTATGTATATCAAGTGAGCGAGTGTGCAGGAAACGTGATTGGGATTTTTATTTCACCGTATTGTTTTATATACGCTACGTTTCAATAAATTAATTTTATATATTTTAGACTGGCATGCTGTTTTAAGAAACAACAAGAATTACACAGTTTACAGTCGCAGAGTCTTTTGCTGCTACAAGTGGTTACACTGTTTAGCGCAAAGGGAAATTTTGTTACTAAAAGCTTGGCCACACAACGAAATTTGAAGAGACACTACTAGGGGTGTTCGAGCACTTATTGGATCTCTATGGTAACATTGTTCTATTGTTATTTGTTGGAGAACATTATTTAATTCAAATTTAGCTGCAGTGTAAGTTTTGCATGCTCATTCAGTATTATTGCTGTTTTTTATGGGAAAACGCACATTTTGGATGAATTTTGTCCAATTACAAACTCTGCAATTAATTTATTTTGAGAGGACAGTGGGTGAGATTCATAAAACCTTGCTACATCATGCTAAGTGAATGAGCGCAATGAGTGGCCATGGGCAGGGTGGGTGAGGTTCAGAAAACTCAGATACACAATGTGGCAAGGCAAAATAATGTTGTCAGCCATGTTATATGTTTATGACTGTATCATGAAGTGCTGCATATGATAATGAGGCAAAACAAGATGACATAGTGATTTAGAAACATTTAAATTGTGCACAGTGATAATGCAATCTCCTTACATTGGAACTCTGGCATATGCCCATGGTCAGTTGGAATACATAACACAAAGATGCCTGGGATTGCTGCAACCATTGTAAATATTGTACACAGGCAGCTCTTACTGCAGTCGCTTTGCCCGATGTTGAGCTATGTCATCCATGTAGGGGCCAGGTCATTTGACTACACTTGACATGTCATACCTCCATGACACTGACATAGTGGAACATTACCATGTGGACAGGAAATAGAAAACTGTGTAAATGTGTTAACCATGCCTGCAGCCACATGGGCATCTTGTAGTACCAATCCTGGTAGATGCCAAGGCATATCTGGCTGTACGTATACTAGCTACAACCTACTTCAGACTCAGTGGGGCTATCTCAGGCATCTGCCTTGAGAATACTCCATCAGTTCCATGCTTCAGTATGTGGGGGAGCATATCCCAGAGAACAGTGCAAACACCATGTAGGAGTTCTAGGATACAGCCCATTTTGCTGATGTTCTGGGGGCCATAGACTGTACCCACACTGAAATAAAGGCCCCACTTGGTGAACTAGGAAGGAGGTATGTGAATTGCAAAGTGTGTGACTCCATTCATTGGTAGATGGTCTGTAATGCACAGGGTATCACCTGCGGGTCTATATCACGGTATCGCAAAGTGATTTAATAGAACGGCACTGTACATCGAACTGCCGTTCATTAAGGTGCTTATACTGAGATTATGGTACAGTGAAGATCAGAAAATTTGCCCTTTCCTCACTGCAGTCAGATCTTGGAGTTGTATATATAATTAGTGGGGAGTGTGGGGGCTGTGCCCTCCACAAGAGCAACTTCAATAAACAGCATTTTTGATGTAAATGCCATTTGACTACAGCACCTTTCAATTTCGTAATATAGACCCATACAGTACACATATGGCACACGTGATCTTTATCAATGGTTTGCAAGGGGTGACTTCCCACCAGGGCATCTTGTGGTTGATGCTGGATATGGCCTTGCTCATGACAACTATTAGAAATCCACACAATCAAATTGACCAGAGTAAAACCACGCACTATGAAAAATCATAAACATTACAGAGTATGAGTTTGGGTTGCTGAAGTCACACTTTAGCTGGCTGGATACATCCGGTGGTACCCTGCAGTATGACCACATTATATGCCCCAAAATACTGGCTGCATGTGCTATGTTACATAATACTATAGTTAGGAAGCAGTTACAGCAGGTTGGCCTCTTTCCAGGCCAACAGTTCCCATCACCACAGGCAGCAGTAGCTTAGATAGGCAATAAGTTAGAAGAGGAGCCAGCAGCAGCCAAGGATGACCACGCAAGATGGAGGTGGGCATAGTATGCCGTGGTGCTACAAAGAGGATGCAGATTGCACATAACTTTACAACATAGCTATGCAAGACTTAAGCAGTTGCACTATAGTAAAAGTGATGCATGCAAAGATCTAAAACTGTGTTTATCCAGCATTGACTGGCTGCATTGTGTATCAGACATAGGCAGCCCAAGTAACAATGTACAAAGGGAGGGGCACAGTTATTATTTGTACAGGTAGATTATTTGTACAGGTAGACAAGGGAGTGCAGGAGTGCAAGACTTTCTCAAGGAAGTGTGTGAGTGTATGTGCTAAGTTGTAGCAAAAAGAAAAAAAAAAGGTTTTATGGCTATGTCTGAACCGATGTGGGGAGTGAGGGGTTAATGTGTAGAATGGCCACAGTCAGTGGATGTGTGTGTGTGTGTGTGTGTGTGTGTGTGTGTGTGTGTGTGTGTGTGTGTGTGTCTGTAGGGACACCGCCTCAGCAACTGATGCAGCACTGTAGCTTGGCCTAATAGACAGCTCAAGGGCATGTATGTCAGAAGGTTTAACCTCCTGTACAAGTCTCCGCCCACATTATTTGGTTCTGCCAAGAGTTGCAGTGGCTGTAGTGTGCCCTTGGCTAGATGTTAGTTTGCTGTGTGACCTATACTAGTGTCTGCTAGTAGATGTGCCAGCATGATGATGACCACAAGCATTGGGAAGCCCTGTCCTGGGTGCAGATAGCTCCACAATCACTTTTGCTGTAGAAGTGCTAGCAGTGCAAAGCTTGCCTACGGCCATGTTGGCTAACATCTGTGGATGGGACAGATTAATAACCATAAGGATGGCCCCTCATCCTTGATTGATGACCCCAGAAAACACACTGCATGATACAAAGTGTAGTTCAATCTCTCCAACGGCTCACACATATGGGTCATGCACTCCTGCAGATCAGCATGGACAGCCTGAATTACATTCACTATCTCTGGTATGCCTCTGGTAGTACTATCCTGTGCCTCCATGATGATCTTGCATATACCTTGTGTGGCAGCTACAGACACACCAAACTCAGGGGAGGGTGGCCACCATATCTTCAGTGATCACCATTATAATCCACCCTGCCTATGCGTGCCAGGGGTGGACACAAACATCTCTGATCGTTGGGCCATCGCACTTTCTTGGTCAATAATATCCCCATTAATCTGTCCACTCTCAGAGAGTTGTATTTCCTGGGTATTGAAAGGCATAGAGACTGAGCCTATACTCTGAGAAGGAAATTGTGGTCACACTATCTGGATCCCCCACCAGCTCTTCCTCGCCATCATTATCACAGGCTACTGATTCTCCAACATCAGAAGATGGCAGTTCCACTGTGCTATTGCTGAATAAAGAATCACTTGTGAATACACCAAAGAAAAGAAAGCATCCAATGTAAGTTGGGCTCAGCACCACAACTATACATGCAACTGATATCTTTACAACTATAAATATATGAAAACAATTAATAACACTGGTTATACCTCATGAAAAAGGATGTGGAATTTGGATCCCCAATGTACCTGTATGCTATAAGTCAGACAGATATTATCAACTTTAATGTGACTAAGAGGTAAGGATGGGGTGTAGTTATTGATGCTCCAGTACAAGATTATATACTAGGAGCATCTGCAGTTGAAACTTTTGGGGCCTGTCCAGCTCTGCCCCAACATCCAGCACTGCACTATGGGACTCTGTGGAGGTGGCACTACTTTTAAGACTGAGGCCAGAAACTGTTCCTTCTCCATAAGGAGTGGTTCAGTTGATGGCCCACTATGTGTTAGCCTCCATTCCTGTGTCAGGGATTCTGGTCTGTGGGGGGCAGCAAAGATCATATCTGTCACATTGTGATGGACCATATTGTTTGCCCACAGAATTAACACTGATGACAGTTTCACCCCAGATATGGTCATGGAAGCATTTGTTGGCCAAATGGACTACAAAGACCTGTCTACCATGGAGATGGAGGGCCTCTAGGAGCACCTCAGTCTCAGCAACTGTAAACCTGGATTTGCAGGTCTAAGCACCTTCAGATACATTACCTTTCTTCTGGGTGTATTTTAAGGCATAACTCTGCTAATATGGAAAATGGTGGAATTAACAGTCAGGGTCCTACACAGGCCTTACAAATCCATATACTACTACTGTCCTACTAGGTCATTTAGTATACTGTAGTTGTGCTTGTCAATTGTATATCTGTAAGCACAAGCAGTCCTTAAGTAAATGTCAGACATGTATGTGTCCTGAGCACATATCTCCCAACAAAACAGAGAAGTGCAACTTAACAAGAACACATGACCATTACAGAAGTAGTGTTACAAAGGTTGTGGCTAATCACATAGGTGGGAGGCAAATAACACTTCAGTAATATTGCACAGTATTATATCTCCCACCTGCTTTAACAACCCTCCAGGTTACTACATTCAGCGCATTTCAAATGTATTCCTTAACAGAATTTTGGCCAATATATTTAGAAGTACTGACAAACTGACATCTCTTTTAGGCCTTACATTAGACAGCAGATAAAAAGCTGCCCTTTGCATAAATCAGTAGATGTATGCAAAGTAGCACTTACTTATATAAGCAGGTATGTTGCTCAAAAACAAAAGTTTCAGCTCTGCAGATCACATGATTCAAAGTTAGGGTAGCAAAGTTTTTTTTTCGTAGAACTATGAGAAACAAGTTTTCTTTTTGCACTTATATCATGTAAAACTGCCCTCTGGGTGCAATGATTATACTAACTGGGGCTCGTGTCATTATTGTTTCTGAATAACTATCTGCAATATCAGGAAATCTGATAAGCATTGAGCAGATTTTTATACAATGTCATGCACACGCTTGATCACCTGTGGGGATCTGCAAAAGCTCAGGAAGCCAATTACATTAGGAATGACAGGACTGCCATGTTTCACACCTTAAATTGCCAGTGTACCCATAATAAGCCAGTACTCATATTTTATGAGTTTGCCATCCTTCTTGCAAATGAGTTGCTCATTGATCCATTACTGCACAAAGGATGGGACATATGAGAACTGTTTTGGGCACTAATCTGTGGCATTTTTCATGAGATCTTTCAAGGGAAGACATTATGGCTGGAGGAGAGACTAGTGCTCATTTTGGAGCACAGAAGTGGTTGGAGGAGTCATCCAAGATTTTTCTGGATAGCCTCCATAAGCATTACAGCTAGAGGCTCCTGCAGGAGGCTTATACTGGGTCATAGTATAAGGCTGATGCCTGGAATAGTTTGGCCAAAGCTGTCACCCGTGTTACTGGCATCCATGCACAGGGTAATGGTGTCACCATTATAGTGACCTAAGCCAAACCAAGCCTGACTTTCTTGCTGATGGGAGGATGAAGTTCCTCAGTACTATAATATTTTATCTAACCAAATAACCTGCCACTGCATGCCACTGTCCAATGTTTCATTATGCCCCTTTTACACCGCTAGCCCCTGCATATCTCGTAAAGGAGAGGAACAGAGTGTCTAAGAGAGCACACATATATTTATATTATTTAATTGTCTTTAAAGATTGTTACATATAAGACAAAATCATTAGTATTTTTGACAATTTTATTTAGTACCAGTTATGTTTAGGTTATTTTTTGTGTTGCTTTAGTACTGCTTGGTTTTGTATGTAATGGAGCTTTCCTCCGGGGCCTCTACTGAAAATGGGCTGTTGCCCAGTTGGAGTATCCCAGTAAACAAATGACAAATAAATAGATAGATAGACGGATAAAGATAGATAGATAGATAGATAGATAGATAGATAGATAGATAGATAGATAGATAGATAGATAAATAAATAAGAGAATAAATGCATAAATGCTGTCCTACAAATTTGTTTCTTACATTAAAAATAATTAAGTATGCCATTTCTAAAGCAGTATCACATCTGTCGGTTCTGGCATACCTTAAGGGTAGTAGTATGCCTGTGCAATGTTAGAAGGATGCTTCTGCATGCCTGCTGTATAGGCAGACGAGTTTATACTCACATGAAGTCTATGTGCTCTGAGACTGTTGGAGAGGCAGTGGATTCCCTCCCTCCCCATAAACTTCTGTTGTCGTGGAAAACTATAATTTTTATCCCAGTAATATCAATGCACCACTACACCATCCACATATGTAAGGTCCTTAACATAATAGTTTGCTGGGCATTTCAGATTATACAATAGAACAATAGAAGTATGTGTCACTTGTCTATCACCTGTGATGGACAAACTTACTCTGTGACCAACATGTTTCTTTTGTATATGTGCCATTTTATTAGTGTTAAAACTCAAACTACATCACTGGCCAGAAGTGCAAATGTAGTGTCTTGATAAATAGTTCCTGCCATTAATACTTTCATATGTCAGACTGTATGTGAGGATGGCTTTTGGCTTAGGCAACTCATATGTTATAGTCAAACAAACAGGTTGATGACATTTCTGTTTAAGTACAACTCTTAAAAGCATATTATGCTTAACTGTATCAGCATCAACATAGTTAAGAATGCAATTTTCATTGTGTTTGCAATTCTTATCCCCCACCCTCTGTCGCTAGCCTTTCTCTTCCATAATATGGTTTATGACTTTTTTCTGTCCATTCCTTTTAATACATATGCCGCAGCACATCAATGTGCACCCATCCCACTGGAAAGGCCTGTCACTCCCTAGGTACCAGCAATAGCACCAGCACCAGCACCACTACAGCCAGAGGCAACCAGCACATCTGGGTCCCATCCAGTCACAGTTATCACCACACCTCCTGCCCTACCTGCACCCGCAGAATCAGGTAGGCCTGCACCAGAGGGTAGTACAGTGCTACCTGCTGGTAGCAGTACTTGTGGAGGTGACACCTTTGTTACCTGTCAGGAGCTGGCAGAGATTCTGGGGGAGATAATAGGAGGTTGGATGCTCACATCAGCTGAATGGATACCATGCTGTAGTAACTCATTGAGTAAAACCCCTACCCAGCACTGACGCTTAACTTCTGAGGCAGGACACAGTGGTGACAGTTCCCAGGGTAATGAATAATCTCTCACTGGGTGCAAGGCTGGCAGAGACTGCATTGGTATATACCCAGTCCTATCCCCCAACCTGACATTCCTCTCCCTTTTGTGTCCCTGTCTACCCTGTATGTTGTAGAATCCTCCCTTCACCATTGTCTTCCCTCTTTATCTGAGTTCTCCTTCGCTATTGTTTTTCTCCCTCCCTGTTGTGTTACTTCATACCCTGTCAGTCATGTCTAACCCACCTCTTACTTCCCTGACTTCCTTTTCCAACTTTTCATTTGCTAACAAAAATAAAAAAGGCACTTGTCTGCCAAAAAAAATAAATAAATAAAAAAAATAAAAAAAAATAAAAGACCTATGTCTATACTCCTCAGCTTTCCAGCTGTTTTAAGAGTGTTTTAGAATGTATACATGAGTAGCTTCTATTGTTTGACATATTCACCATAAAATGCATACTTTTCTGACAAATCATTAAGGACTGAAGTCATTAAATAATTACAGATATTTTTGGATTTATCCAGGATTACTTAGCTAAGAAGTTGAAAGGTATGCTCCTATCCCACCTCCTGTTCATTCCTTATTTGCTAACATCTGTTGGAGTCTCATGTGACGGATCACAGAGAGAAATGTTGGTGTCTCATATATAAAAAGGAAATGGAACTTGTCATTCTATGGCAAAAATGAAATCCAGTCCATGTCATGTTATATGGATATTGCCATCTGTCATGCAAATAAGCTGAGTGCCATTGCACACCACCATGCAAACCTGAAATATGGTTATTTGGCTCAATGTATTCATGAAGTGATTTGTACATGGATAACGCAGTGGGTAGAGGGCTGTATGCTGTTTTAAAATGTTTCAGTTGCATTCTGCAAATGTGCTACATTTCCCTGAAATATTGATTTTTATGACAGGTTCAGTATAAGTATTTCTGTGGCTCCCTTTGCTAGTTCACTGGCAGAGAGAATATCACTAAGAAAGCCATAGGTTCAAATCCCTTGGGGCCTATTTTTCTTTTCTTGCTTTCAGTCTGCAATGTGTTGCATCTTACAATGCATGCTTTATGACACTCTCAGTATGAATGCTTCTGCAGCTCACCTTGTTAAGGAATTTAGGATATAATGCAAGTGGACTGAGTTGACGGGCCATTTCCCCTCAGGTTTTATTATTTTCCTTTTTTAACGATATTGTCATTATAGTACAAGTATACTGATCCAACTACATTGTCAGGATTAGTGTGGGTTGGTAGATCATGTTACATTACTCTATCCCACCTCTCCTGAGTTTCACATGATTATGCATTCCGATATTGTGACACCCCCTTCTTCACTGTGTTTTGCAACTCTGCTTTGTGGGGACCAACTCCCTTTGCTCTCTTCTGTCTCTGTGGTTTCTGTGGCTATAAATGCTGTAAACCTCTACCTTAGCCATCACTCACATTTTCCCATTCATAGAACATTTGCTATAAATTATATCAATTATGAAAAATAAATTACATCAGTGTAGTTTTCCCACCTTTGTGTATGGACTTGCGACAACTACCAGAGATGCTCCTGCATGTTTGATATCTAACTCAGCTGCTAGTATTATAATCTGCCTTCAAAGTAGTCTAACACAATCAGAACACAGATCTGCATTTTGGCTGTGATGAGGACCTGCTCCTCTTGCCCAATGGCCTGTCCAAATGCAGGGTAATAAGCATTGTGGCATATAATAGTGCTGGCTTGGCCTCAATCTTGGATGCATCATTTCTGAATCCCTGGGAGTTGCTTTTACATACCCAATGTAGGTTGGGCAAGTTTAGTTCTACCACCAGGATCTTAACCTGATAATCCAACATGGCTAAGGAATTAATTAGTTTACAGAAATCACTCCTGGAAGTGTTGGTGGGGGGTGTCTATATATTCTTTTTAATATTGATGTCCACATTGTGTACCTGTGTAATACTTAAAATACAATTATCTTTGTTATCAAAGAACATGACCTTGGGTGGCCACAGTGGTGCAGCGGTTAGCATTGCCGCCTCACAACAAGAGGTTCTCTGGCTCGATTCTCGGCTGAGGTGCCTTCTGTGCGGAGTCTGCATGTCCTCCCTGTGGTCGTGTGGGTTTCCTCTGGGTGCTCCGGTTTCATCCCAAAGACATGCAGTAGGTGGATTGGACACTCTAAATTGGTCCTGTGTGTGCCTTCTGTGGAAGGTTGGGTGCCAGGCTGGCAACTCAACACCGTAAAACTCCACTGCCAATCATGAGCAGAGAGATGATCTGCTGTGGCGACCCCTAACCAGGAAAAGCCAGAAGAAGATCAAAGAACATGACCTTCCATATACTAGAACAGCTAATATTTGCACTCTGACCTTCCTTTGTTTTCATATTACAAATTAAGTCCTTATAGCCATCTCCAGTCATCCTTTCCCTACCATGTTTCAGTGAAGACTCCTGTTATGTTGATCACATGCTAGTTCTGAATTCTATAGCAGGGTTTTGCTATTAAGGCATATACTGGGGTACAGTACTGACCAAACAATTTGCAGGATTTGATTTGTTAGTTATCAAGGTACTTTGCCAAAGAACATTTTATTTTTCTTTGGTTAAATATAACCTGTTCTTGGATAATAAATGTAGTTTATGTGGAATATAACAGTATTGTTAATAAAACCCAAGTCCCTTACACAAACAAAACTTTGAAATGCAAGCATCCATCTCTCATAGTATGGGAACACTGTTGGGTGTATAATGCTGTTTGTCATGATGGCCACCTTGGCCACTCTGTTTGCCAGGGTGGCCTTAGGGACTTCAGAGAGCAAGCTTGTATGTGACTTGGTCAGAGAAAGATGTGTTTACACCATCTCATGACATGCTGGCTAGGAGTTTTCACCGAATCAGTCAATGTTGTGTCTCTTTAAGTGCTTCTACATGCCAGTCACTGACAATGCAGTTAGACTGAGGGTTTATAAAGGCAGATCATCATTCTAGATATTACAGAAAAGTGTTATTACTAAAAGAATAGGAAAGCTAGAAGGCAGAAATTAGTTAGCACCATTATGAGTAAGCTTTTCAGGCATGGGTGAATTACTACTCCACTGGATAAATGACTTGAGCTAAACTGTATGCATGCAGGGCAGATTGTTGCTTAGCTGGTACCTTGGTCACAATCTTACTTGGTGGAGAAGTATTCAGAGGTAAGTTAATGCTTAGCTGTAACTGAAATGTACACATTCAGTCTGCTTACCCATTAGTACATAGTGAATAATAAATAAATAAATGAAAACTTGCATTTCTAACTGTTTCCAGAGTACTTAATCCCTAAGCAGTCTCCTGGCAGTCTGACAATTCTGATTATAGTTTACAATGTTTGCTAGAGTCTCTCATGTATCAGTACAGAATAATAAGCTGATAGCTGTAGGATGTCAACTCAGTTCTTTCTTGATCTAATTCTTTTCTTGTACATAAAGCAATCTGTCAAATTAATTTGACAATATGTCCATTTTTCAAGCCATTCAACCCTAATTTTATAACAAAGCAAGTTGCAATGATTCATTCTTTTCTTACAGCATTATTTTAATTATGTTCCTCTTTTAAATGGCAGTGGTCATGTACAAGTTACTAGAAGTGAAAGAGAGAAATAAACTTTAACATTCTTTTGCTGAGTGACACCAGCACAAGTGAAAAATACAGAACTGTAAAGAGTTCCTTGATGCAATCTTACACTCCTACTATTGGATTGAAATGTATGGATTTGACATTTTTGTGTTTGGGCCTTTTTACATTTTTGCTTGCTTGCCTCTTTTTTCTTTAAAATTATAGCTACAATAAAGGGTCAATTAAAATAATTTTAGGAGCTTGAAACTTTTGCTGGGAAACATTTCAGTCAGTCTGGAAGTGTGAGTTGTAGGTGTACAAGAGAAACAAACCCACAGCGTGATAGGCCATTTGACACCTCAGACTGAGACATTGGGAGAAAGTACACAGAACCAGGCAGAACATTCAAAGTGAAAACTGCTGTAAATATTTGTATAGGAGCTTGCATGAAAGAAAAAAAAAAAAACAAAGGGGACACTGAAATATACTGGCACTCTGCAAAGACACTCCAGGAAAGTATTCAGAATATTGCCGCTGTAAGTTGATGTCCAGACAAAACAACAGAAATGTTTATGCACTTACTGCTACTACTTCCCTTAGAGGAAACTAATGGAGTTTTTGTGTTGGAGTTAAAATCATTGGAGCAGGTATTCACAAGGCTATGAAACAGATTCAAGCAACTTTAGCTAAGATCATGTTAAGTACTGTTTGCTTTCTTCCATTAAGCTGCACTTGTTGACTTCTGGATTTTGAATTTACTTATGAAGAATTTGGGTTAGTCACAATTCAGATTTGCTTCTTTGGTGTTGGTTTACAAGTAGCTTACAAGAATTGCTGATCAATTTCTGGTATCTTGAGCAATAGATGGTTGCAAAAATAGATTAGATATGTACACTTTGCAAATGTTATTCCTGACTTATGTGTTAGTTTGTACTTTGAATTACCAAATCAATTACTTAATAGGATGGCAATGTTTTCATTCTGTTTATTTGTAGCAGTTTATTGAATAGTTAAGTGTCAGTTTCATGGATATGTATATTTTGTAGGAGATTAACAGTGGGTCTAGATGATCGTCACTGTTGAAGTGGCACCCTGACCCCATTTGCAAAAATGGAGGAAAAGGATGGGATGGATTGATGTCAGTCTGCAAGATGAAATTTGTCAGTCTGCATTTGTGTTGAGCAGTGTTTTATTTATTTATTTTTCTGTCAAATTTTAGTATACTTTTCTAAGTGTCAGGTAAATCTTGGAATATCGGCCATCTGCCAGGAAATTAGTTTATTAATAAATCAAGTGATTGTCATTCTCCGTAGCCACTTTGTAATTTTGATCTTTTTAACCATGGAGGGATATTTGTTTCCATCTGAAGGATAAGCAGTATTGTATTTTTGTCTACACAGATGTGGCAAACCAAGAGGTTGAAGCTGGAAGTGTCTGTGTACCCTAAATGTTGTGAGAAGCCGCAGAGGAACCCAGTCATCAGAAAACATGAGATCAGAAGCATGCATGTCTACCATTCAACATCTCAGAGCAAGAAATATAAACAAAGCAAAAAATAATGGTGCAACAAAGACCCCAAAATAGGGAAAATTGTTAAATATCGCTCTTTTAAACTTAGAAAGTTGATTGAATACCAAGTTATGCATTAGCATGGATTTTCTGAAGGATATGTAGCCTTATAATCAAATGTCTGTCATTATTAGGATACTTCAGTCTTCAAAGATGTTCCAGAAAACCACAAATTTTATGAGGAACAGACCAAAAATATGAGGCAAAAATCTGGACATTATGTGCAATTCTAGACAGCTGAGAGATATGGGAGTTTGCAGTATTCCGGGGAAGTTCTGTTTCTGATGGGGAAACAGTATGAATGACAGTCTACAGTGGATTAGTATGGCAGTGACTGTTCTCAAATTTTTTTTAAATTTTCAGTTAACATTTACATAATATTTTTAAATATCATTTTAAACAACTGTATACAATATTTACAGTAGCCCGACTTTCAGTTATATACACTGTATGTTATTAAATATAGAATTAATAGATCAGTTATCAGAGATACAATATTGATTATTGCAGAGTGTCCAACAAAGATATAACTTTCTTCCAAGGATTATTTACCAATGGCCTGGGACAGATTCGTAGTTCTTTGATTTTTATTTCCATCAATGCAGTTGTCTTCAGTAAAGTGTAGAATTCTTCCAAGGTCAGGGGAGTATTTGAATTCCACCTTCTGGTTACACATTTCCTAGATATAGCAAGTATTGTCCATAACAAATACATATTTGTCTTATTCAGGTAGGTACCTTCATTTACATTTAGTATAATCTATGCTTTAGTTAAGGTAAAGGATTCATTAAATAAAGCTTGTAAAAATGACTGATTTCATTCCAATATGATTTAATTTTATTACATTCATAAAAATATGAATCCAGTCTGCTTTATTTGACTTTTCACATCTCCAGCAAAACACATTTGTAGTAGTACTGATCTTTTTAATTCTATCTGGTGTTAAAAATGCTCTATGTAAGTATCTCCAGCTAAATATTTTCCAGTACTGTGTGTTAGAGGTGTAATTAATTGATAGTAAGATGTTGGTTTTAATTTCTTCTGTTAACTGCAATGACTGACCTTTTGTTAAGAACTGCCAGTATGATGGTTTGGGAATTGTTTTATATGTCATTAACTCTTTGTATAGATTTGAAATGAAATTTATCTTTTCACCACTATTATATATAAATTCATACAAAAAATTTATTAGATTTGGAATATCTTTAAATGAGGAATTATTAATTAATCTGCATAAATCTTGAGTGTACATTAGAATGCTTGGTAAGGTTAACCAGTCATGTGTTGGAATATTGTAAGCAGTTTTTATCATATGTATATCTAAAACATTTAATTTATTTACACATTGAAACTAGCATAAGAATCCATTTTGTTCCCAGGAGGTTATTGTTTCCCTATATATTTTGTGAGGAAAGTTCTTAGTGATGGTAAATGGGGTTAAAAGGTCAAACCAAAGTTTTAGATCTATGTTTGCATTGATAAGTTTCCTAAAGGAATTGATGTAATGATTAATCAGTGTTGTTTTAGAAGGTTTTGTTATATGATATTGTATACTTATGCATAGTATGTACCAGGGTTTGTTTGATTTTGTGTACAATTACATTTTTTTTAACAGATCAAATTCATTTGTTAATATAGCCATTGTTAATTCTTTCCAGTTGGCAAAATAATTTGGGTTTCTCCAGTCTATTGTAGTTTTAAGCACAGATACTTTTATATATGTTTCTATTTCTGGGAAGTTCAATCCTCCTTGTTTCCAGGGTCTAATGTGATGAGTTAGATCTACTCTATTCTTTTTGGGATACCATACAAATTTTATTAAACATGAGTTTATTTCTTTAAGAATGCATCTTTCAGGAATTAATTGTATTGCTAATGCTACGTATAATATTTTTGTCGATAAGACCATTTTTATTAATTGCAATCTGTCTTCAAAAGTTAATATAATTTTGTTCCACTTTTCTATATATATTTTTATTGTTTCAATAATGTTTTTATAATTTATTAATATTGTTTTGTTTATATTTTTGCATAACACTATTCCTAAATAATTTAGCTTAAGTTCTTGTTTTCCTATGATGGATTTATCTGTAACTTGTAGTTCTTTTTTCTTATTTAAAAATAGAAATTTTGATTTTGATCTATTAAAGTGTAGACCTGAAATCTTATAAAATTTCTCCATTACTTATTTTAGCTCTCCTAATGACTCTCTGGGGTTTGTTAGGGTTAATAAAAATATCATCAGCAAAAAGCATTATTTTAGATATTTACTGGTCATAGACTTCTTTTCTTTTATTCTTGGATTATTGCATATTATTTCTGCAAGTATTTCTATAGCCAAAGCAAATAAAATAGGATCTATCCTTATCTATCCTTGTTTAGTACCTTTCGTTATATGGATAGATTCTGAGGTGAAAGTACCTAATTTAATGTAGGCTAAGTTATTAATATATATGTTTTTTAGTAATAAGATGAAGGGAGGAGGAAATTCAAATAATGCTAAAGTTTTAAATAGATATTCCCAGTTGAGGGAATCAAATGCTTTTTCTATGTCTAATCTGATTACAAGTATTTCTCTATCTTCTTTATTCACATAATCTATAAGAGTAAGTATCCTTTTAATATTATCATGTGTGTGTCTGTTATATAAAAATCCAGTTTGATCATTATTAATTGTCATTGAAAGTGGGATTTTTATTCTGTTAGCTAGGATTGACATGAATATTTTGTAATCGTTATTCAGTAATGATATAGGTCTGCATGAGGTGCAAAGGTCTGATGGTTTATTATATTTTAGAATTGGTGTTATGAAAGAATATTTCTATGATGGTGGTATATTTGCTTCTGACTGGACTTCTAGCAAAGTTTTATGAAAAAGGGAGATTACTGTTGAAGGAAAGAGTTTGTAAATCTCCGTAATTATACCATCTATCCCTGGAGCTTTGCTAGATTTACTTTCTTTCATCTTGTCAACAATTTCTTTATAGAGTATAGGTTTTTGTAGGTCTAGTCTTAAGTTTTCTGGAATTTTTTTATATTGATAAGGTTTGTATCTAAGTTTATTTGGTTGGTATCTAAATCTTCTTTTTTGAAGTGTTCCATATAATGAA
The DNA here is from genome assembly GCF_019279795.1 of Protopterus annectens. Lineage (NCBI taxonomy): Eukaryota > Metazoa > Chordata > Ceratodontiformes > Protopteridae > Protopterus > Protopterus annectens. The sequence goes on along the minus strand of NC_056739.1, from coordinate 1,080,327,303 downwards.
ATCAAAATGTTTCAAGGATGTCTCCTATAGCAGATACATTTTCCCTTTCTTTTCATGATATATACTACTAATGTTATTTGCTTTAGATTGTATTTTAATTCTTGTAGATAAGCTATGTAGATATCTGGGGGAGGTGGCTAATGAGTTTATTTTTAATTTTTCCAAGGCTAGACAAGTTTTGTGTGCTAGAATTTCATTATATTTTTATTTAATTCCTCTATTTCTTTTTTGACTTCTGGACAATTCTGATTTCTTTTTTAGATTTTGCTGTCAAGAGTCTGGTTTGCAAGTCTAATGATTCAGATTCCCACTCTCTAACTTTGTTTTTGTACCAGCTAAGGGTCTTACCAAATAAATACGCTTTTAATGATCCCCAAACTGATTTATGCTGTATTATTAATTTAAGAAATAATTGTAGTTCTGACAACATCCAGGGTCTGAATTCTTTAATCTTTGTGATATATGATGGAATTCTAGTTGAGAGCATTAAAGGTTTAAACTCTATTTGGAGCTTCATTATCAGAGAGTCATGATCTGAGAAGGGGCATGGAACTATTGAGAAGTTAAGGATTTTTGTTTGTAAATCTTGAACTATGAATAATTTGTCTATTCTAGTTTGTGTTCCAAATCTATGGTCTTTATGGGAAAATAATAAGGATTTATCATCTTTTACTTTAAAAGTGTCTATTAAATAAAATGAATCAATCCATTTTTTTAAGGATTTTGAAATAGTTGCTATGCGAAAAAACTTGTTGGTGGTTTCAAAAGCTTCTAAGGTATAATTAAAGTCTCCTCCCAGTATAAGATTTCCTTTATAATTGTTGGAAATAAAATCTAGGTGTTTTGTAACTGTTCCTGCTCCAATTCCTGGGAACCAATATAGATTAGCTAAGGTCCATATTTTGTTATTAAATTTAATTAAAACAAATGCTAGTAGACCTTCTTTGTTTTCATATTTATAAATAACTTTTGGAGTGATTATGTTTTTCTTCCAAAGAATTAATACTCATTTTGTCTTTGTTCTATAGGAGGATTGAGCTAAGACTGTATAGTCCTTAGGGTTCCAAGCTATCATTAGTCTTAAAATGTGTTTCCTGGAGAAATACTACTTGTGCCTTATTTAGATTTAAATATTTTAGTAAGTTTGATCTTTTATTTGCATTATTTAAGCCATTAGTATTTAATGATAAGAATGTTAAATCCATTTCAAGTTATTGTTGGAAGAAACATTTTGCTTCTTTTTTAATTTTGATTATAGTAGTTATACCATATTCTCTGATAACACTGAATGTTATTTTTATGTGTGTAAACTTGGGAGTGTAATTTAATGTTCTTTCTTCTTTAAACACAAGTAGGATAAAATTCTGGTCAGGCTTTAAAAAAGTACTTCTATAAAACATTAATTCTAAAGTGTCAAATACAAGTAAATATGAATTTTCCATTAAACATGGAATGAAAGGCATTCCTAATCCAATAGATAAAAATAGATCTATTGGATTATCATTCATATTTTTAACCAACAATATCAACTGAGCTCCATATGTTAAATTATTATATGGAGAATTTTCTTAAAATAGATATGAAATTCTATATTATTCTATAGTATTTTATATATCAGGATGGAATAATAGTAGTGTAAACAATTATTATGTTGACTTAGAAAATATCCAATATTTAGTTACCCTTAAGAGATCCCAAACATGTCAGATATGTCATTTTGGATAAATTAAATGCAACAGAGGAGCATACACTAAATAAGCCAACAACAAATAGATTATTACTAAAAGAATTTGACTAAAAGGACTCTGTAGGAGACAATGAGTGATTACCAATGAAATATGAATTTACTGTAGGTGTACTGTCTTCCTTTACTTTCCCATTATTCAGCTCACCAACTTCAACTTACACTTATGAAAGACATGGTTTATCAGTGGTATCCTGACTCTGAGTAGAGACACCCTACATTCTAGTGTGCAGTGCTTTTACATATTAATAGATTTATAAAGCAGAATCTAAGAATGAACTATGATCACCCTGACAATTCCCACCCTGCATAGGGCACCTCCTGCTTTCAGAATGGGTAATCACATCAGGTCTAGAATGAATGTGCAGGTACCCATATGGTAATCAAGACTTACCTTAGGTAAGCATTAATCAAACAGTGTTTAGAGCATCTTAGAGAGTTCTCGGGGCAGTTAGAATATTCTTAAGCTTCTCCTTCCCTGACCAAAAGCAGAGATTTCCTTCCCTTTCTTTCCCTTGTTTTAAATCAGTACTAATAAAAGAAATTCAGCAAACATAGGTAAACAGAAATAACATTCAGTAGTCCATCTTGTACATGACTCGCAATCCATTAAACAAGTCAGTGACTAACATCACTTTAGTAAACATTATAAAGACAAATTAGAAATAATTTCCTAGCTCTTTAAAATTTCTGATAAAGCAAAAAGTTAACAATAAGCTATTTTAACTAAAAGTGTAAAGCATTTCAAATTTTCCTTGCATGTATACATTTCTACTTGTATTGTAATATCAATAGCTGTCTTTGAAATCTGTACAATACTTCACTTCTTCAAATCATTCCTCTTTCAAGTCAGGTTTTGTTTTGTCAAAACAGTAAGAAAAATTTCAAGGGCACAATTAATATTTAGACTGATGTTTCAAATAAATAACTTGTCAGTTACCAATTGAGTTAGTTTAGAATGTATGGTTAGTGCAAATATAGCATGTTGCAAAAATAATATGTATTTTTTCGTGTGTTCTAGAGACTGTCATATGCAAGTAACATACATAATGTAGCATATATAGAGCAGATAGCTTATGGATTCAGGTTGTTAAAGTAAATTATGCTTATTTATCAGGCAGTTTCATTTAAGTTCACAAGTAATTTGGGGATGGTTCAGTTGAGTTTCCAGAAATGTGTAGTCAGTCCAATGTGAGTAATTTATAAAGTATTTATAAGTTGTTCTATTAAGTTATCTAATTTACCCTTCCTTAGATTGTAATTCAATTTAATAGCTAAACAACATTACTTTTTTATTTGTTGTATACGAGGATAAATGCACTTCGCAGATTCCAAAGTCCATAGAAACTGCCGCAGTTGCTTTCTGTTGCCATGACAATGCAAATATAATCAATGAGTGTTAAAAAAAGAAAAAAAAAAACCTGAACTAGTTCACAAGGCTGATAGAATCTAAAGAAAGCTTCACTTCTCACAAGCAACAGTACATTTTTTTCTCCTTTTATATATTATGTTAATATTATAGGAAATAATTCTACTGACAGTATGTATATAAATGAAATATTTCAGAGTTAATTGCTAACATGCCCCGTAACCCATTAAGCATAACAGTGTCCACCATTAATCTAATAACTATTGTAATAACATCTAATTGAGTCCACTTTTCCTCCTAAACATGTGTCACAATTCATTAAACAAAGCAAAGTCTAAGATCTGTCTAATAATCATTATAAAGAAAAATAATAGTAATTTCCTAGCTTTTCAAACTTTCTGATATTGCAACATGTTGACAGTAAGCTATTTTAACTGGAAGACTAAAACATTTTAATACTTCCTTGTGAATGTACATTTTTACTTATACTGTAGTGTCAAGAACTGTCTTTGAAATCTATGCATTACTTCACTTCTTTCAAGTCATTCATTTTACAGTTCAGATTATATTTTGTCAAAATGTCAATAGCATTTCAAGGGCACATTTAATATTTAAACTGATATTTTAAATGAATAGCTAGCTATCAGTTTGTACAGAGTGTGAGGTAACTGCAAAGATAACATGTTGCAAAAAGTAATATGTATCTTTTCATGTGCTCTAGAGACTGTCAATTTCAAGTAACATAAAATGTAACTTTTACAGTGCAGACAGCTTGTGGAATCAACATGTTAAACTGAGTAATACTTTTTAATCAAGCAGCTATATTTAAGTGCACATGTAGTTTGGGAGGATTTCAGTTGTGATTCCAGGAATATGTAATCCTATGAGGATAAATCAGAAAATATTTACAAATAGTCCTATTATGTATTTATTTTACCTTGCTTAGGTTGTTTTTCATTTTAATAATTAAACATTACTTTTTCTTATTATTTATCTGTGAGGTTAAATGCACTTTGCAGGTTCACAGTATCCTTAGAAACTGCAGCAAATGTTTACTGTTGCTAAGGCAATGCAAATAGAATGTGAAGAAAGCTTCACTTCCCTTAACCAACAGTACATTTTTCCCTCCTTTTTTTTTTTATATATATATTTGTTAATGTTTGTCTTTTCAGCTTTTCACGGTTAGGTGTCGCCACATCGGAACCCCAGTCTGCTAATGATTGGCAGTCGATTTTTATGGTGCCGAGTTGCCAGCCCAATGCCCAGCCTTCAGCGAAGGTACGGCCATTCACGCATGTCTTTCTGAGGCCACTCAACCACGGGGAGGACATGCAGACTCCACACAGAAGGCACTCCAGCCGAGAATCAAACAGGAGAACCTCTTGCTGTGAGTTAACAACGCTACCGCTGTACCACTGCGGATATTTTTTATATATTTGTTAATACTAAAAGGAAATAATTCAAAGGACATATGTACATGAATGGAACATTTCAGAGTTAATCATGAACATGTCCCCAGTCCCAATAAGCATAACAGTGACTATCATTAATCTAATAAATATTGTAATAACAATTAATTAAGTTCACTATTCCAATTAGTCTACCTTAAAACTAGATTATTTTAGACTATTATTTATCTATGTATAGATAGTGAGATATTAAATATATACAGACTATATTAGTATAGTAAATAGGAGAGAATTTAGAAAGGGAGACAAGATTCAGTTAAAATAAATAACGAGAAAAGAGAGAAGAGAAAGAAAGAAAAGAGAAAATTAAGAGAAAATGCACATCTACTATGTATGTTGATTTACAGTATAAATATTTTATGTGCTATATAACCCTTCTTCTGTGAAAGAAAAGTACCCTGTTTTACATACCTGAGGTAATGTGAAAACTCACAAGTGTTATCTATTTTCAACAAATATAAAGATTCCAGTAGTTAGTTATATTTGTTTTAAAATTCCAAGCAGTAAAATTGGACCTTTAAAGTAATGTTAAAACAATTCATATCATAGCAGATGCTTTGAGAGATTTGGTTGTAACAGTAGTATCATAGGTTTATAGGTTCATAGGTTGGTACTAGGCTATCAGCCCTAGGGCCTATACAAGCCTAGCCATAACAATTCCCTGGCTATTTCTTCCCACATTATTTACTTTCCTGGATCCCTGTCTAGCAGGGTGACTGACGTGATCCCTGGGGTGAATTTCCTTTCTCCCATCCAATCATCAAGGTTCCTCTTGAAGAGGTCCAAAGAGGCACTCTGCTTGACATGTATGGGCAATCTATTCCAGAGTCTGGGGAGTCTCTGGGTCAGGAACCTATCCCTCCAGCATGTTTTGTTTATTGTGATGACAAGGTTTAGATCCCTGGAGCATGTAGCTCTGAGGGATTGGGATTTCTTTAAGTGTAGCATGTCCAACAGCTCTGGGTTTGACATGGCCTTGTATGTTAAGCAGAGATCGCCTCTGAGTAGGCGATATGCAACAGAGTATAGCTGGAGTTTTTAAGGTGGTCAGCGTAGGGCATCTGCTTTAGGCCTGTGATTCTTTTAGTGAGGTATTTCTGAGGCCTTTCCAGTTGTTGCAGATGTCTTGAGAGGTACATACCAAATGGGGCGTTGTATTCTATAATGGGTCTAATGAGGGATGAGTACAGTGGGACAATGACCTCCTTTTTCTGGATGAAAAGCCCTTCGTGATGAGGTGTGCCACATAGAAGGATTTCCTGACTGTTGTGGCGATGTGGTTATCGAAGGTGAGACCACTGTCCACCTGTGTCCCTAAGTCTCTTATCACACTTTCTGTGTTTAGTGTACTGCCACCTATATGGTAATTCATGGATACATGTTTTTCCCAAAGGGGATAACAATACATTTCTTGGCATTGAGCTTGAGCCCATGGCTCTGGCACCAAGCATCTGTTTCTGTAAGGCCCTTTTGTAGAGTATCCACATCATTTGGGGATTCAATAATGGCTCCCAGTTTGCAGTCATCTGCAAACTTTGTTAGCCAGAGTCCCTTAGTGTTGACCTGTACTTCAGAGAAGTAGATGCCAAACAAGAGCCCCAGGACTGAACCCTGAGGTACTCCACTTGTCACTTGGCTGGAGCTGGATTTGGAGTCGGCTACTTTTACAGTGTGGGTTCTATCAGTAAGCCATTTAGCAACCCATTGGGTGACATAGGGATTAATGCCCAACTTAGTAAGTTTATCTATGATTCCAGAGTGGGGGATGGTGTCAAAGGCCTTGGCAAGGTCTAGATAGGCTGTGTGGACCACCTTACCCTTGTCCATGGCTCTGGAGACTGATTCAAAGAAGTCAATCAGGTTCAGGAGACAAGATCGGCCCTTCACAAACCCAAACTGGGTGGGGTCCAGTGTTTCAAGGTTGCCAATGTCTTTGTTTATAAGTTCCATGATAATACGCTCCATGGCCTTGCAGATAAGGCTTGTCAGACTGATGGGACGGTAGTTTCTGGGATCCAAGGTGGATCCCCCCTTGTGGATTGGGATAACTGTAGCTCTGCGCCACTCAGTGGGCACAAAACCTGAGGTGAGGCTATGATTAAACATGACACTTAGGTGAGGTGCCAGTTCATATTGTAGTTCATGTAGTACACAGCCGGGATGTCATCTGGTCCCATGGATGCTGTATTCTTGGCTTTAGAGAGTGCGTTTTGTACCTGTGTGGCCGTTATTACTGGAATTTGGCAATCTTCCGGTATTGAGATGGGCCATTTAGGGGTGAGAGGGGTGAAGTTGGCACTGAATCGATCTGCCAGGATATTGGCAATATCCTTCGATCAGTATATTTAATGCCATTCTGTTTTAGCTCAGAGCAGATCTGAGCATTGCCATTTAGATTCTTGACATAGTTATAGAATGCTTTGTGGTTGTCTTTGGAATCTTTGGCAATTTTATTTTCGTAACTAGCTTTGGAAGATTTTATGAGGCATCTCAGTTTCTTACTGAGGCTAGTAAGGGAGTTTTGCATCCTGGGATTTTCCTCTTTTCTGCAAAAGTTTCTTCCTTTTGTTGTAAAGTTTGTTTATGGCAGGGGACCACCAGATTGGCTTCCTTTTTTGGATGAGAGCATTTTGGTTCTATTTGGGATGGCGATTCATGCATGAGTGGATGTGCTCGTACAGTGCCTTAGTGTAGGATTCAGCAGTTGAACTTTCAGTTCCGTCTGCATGGGTGTCATGAAGTTTGTCACTTCTGACTTGAGTAGCATGAAGTTGGCTTTGGAGAAGTTTTTTATGGTGGTTTCTTTACTGGGGGGTGGGGGTGGGATGTGGATGTTAAGGGTGATTAGCTTATGGTCAGACCTGACTAATGAGGGGGTGACCATAGGTATGGAGCATTGATTTCCCATGTTGGTAATGACCAGGTCTAGGATATTGGAGCCCCTGATGGGACTATGGATTAGTTGATCCAGGGCGTTGGAATTTATGAATTCCAAGAATCGTTGCACAAAGGTGTTGGGACATGAGTAGTTTTCCCAGTTAATGGCAGGGTAGTTAAAATCACCCAGTATTAGGGTGTTTGGTTCTATCTTAATATTTTCCAGTATGTTTAGAAAGGTGTAGTGAGAATCTTGGGGTATGGTGGGGGATCTGTAGCAAGCTACAATTTGGATTGTAGTCTTACCTAGTGTTAGTTGCACTTGGAGAATTTCAGACACATTGTGTTGGCCAACTAGCCTGGTGGTGTGAATATCCTTGGTGAATATTGACACTCCTCCACCTTTAGTGTTTCGATCCTGGTTTGGTGGCCGAAAAGTGTGGTAAGAGTTGTAGCCTGGTATTGCAGGGGTGCTCTATGGAGCCTTGAACCAGGTCTCAGTTACTGCACAGATATCGATGTTCTCCGTTTTTAGGAGTGCCTCGAGAGAGTGCATTTTGAGGTTTAGACTTCTAGCATTGAGTAGCATTACCTTCAGATTTTGCATGCTTGTACCTGTTATGGTGGTGGTTTTGTCCTTTGAAGTTTGCCAAAAAAAGGCACTATAGGGGTGGCAAGAGCCTTAGCCAGTAACCTGAATCCCAGGGGCGACAGGTGCAGACCATCTCTGACAAAGCATCGTGGTCTGTCAATCATGTCATCCCAGGCAGAAAGATACTGGATCCCCTTTGAATGACACCATAAGCTTAGCCAATTGTTGAAGTCAATCATTTTATCCTTATATTGTGGTATCATTCTGGGCGAAGGCAGGATGCTACTCAGGGCTAGGGTCATACCTGCCTGGACCACATGATCCAAGACCTCTTCCATGTCTCTTTTCATGTAGTCCAGGGAGGTACGTCTCAAGTCATTCCCTCCAACATGGACAATGACAGAGTCATATTTGTACTTGTTGTGGAGTGACTTGAGTGCATGCGTTATGTGGTGGATCCTGGCACCCGACAGGCAACTGACTGTAATTTTCTCCTTATTCAACCTGGTGAGAGGGACATCAGTGTGCCGGACTATAGAGTCACCTATGACTAAAGTGTTAGGTACATTGTCTTGCCTTAGGGGCTGTTGCTGGGTGGCACACTGGTGTTGTGAACTATGTGACACATTGGTTGTGATTGGTGTTTGTTTGCGTTTCAGCTTCAGAGGTCTTTGTTGCTTGGGCAGGTTACAGTTAAGGGCCTCTGCATATGCGGATTTAGTGTTACTATATGTGGGTGTTGGTGGTGCGGGTTTAGAAGGGCTATGTGTTGCTTGAGGTGTAGTGTGGGTGTTAACCTTCTCCTCTTGACTGTTTAGCACAATCTTGGGTGGAGAGAGCTTTGCTTCCATTTTGGCTATGTAAGTGCATCTCTCACTTGCTAATTCTTTTTGACATCTGTCCAGATATTTGTTCTTTTGTTCTCTTGAGAGAAGGTGACATCCAATCCATATCTTCTGGTAAAGTAATCACATTATTAGTTTTAATAAATGAAGAGGCTTCCTCTAAGTCAATAAAAGTCCTCATCTTGTTGGCATACAGTATTCTTACATTAGCTGGATATGCAAGTTGTGCCTTGATGTTATTTTGTTTCAGAAACTTTATCACTGGCCACACTTTTTTCCTTTGTTCCATTATTCTAGATGAATAGTCGTTATCAAATCTTATCAGGCTCTGTATATATTTTAGAGGTGCCTTCCTCCAAGCACATCTTAAAATCAGTTCCTTGTCCAAGTATGAAAGAAATTTGATAATTATTGACTTAGGAGGAGAGTTTTAGTTAGTGGCAGGTTTCCCCAAGAGCTCTGTGCGCCCTTTCAATGCCAAAGGAAAGTCCTTCTTTTAAATTTAAAAAGTCAGGGATCCAGCTTGATAAAAAGGAAATAATATCCTCACCTTCTGTGTTTTCAGGTAATCCGAAAATCCTGATGTTATTTCTCCTCTCCCTATTTTCCAAGTCATCTACTTTATTAACCAATCAAGTGTTTTGTTTAAGAAGCAGTTCTTTCTGTGTTTCCTCTTCCTTAAATCTGCTTTCTAAGTCATTTAGAGAAACCTCTGTTCCTGTTATCCTTGTCTGGTGTTGTAACATTTCCTTGAGGGTGTCAGCCTGTTTTTGACTGCTTGTTTTTCTAGGTTCTCTTTAAAATTATCCATCTTCAAAGACAACTCCTGCAGGGTACATGCCATCTGTTGTAGTTCCCTCTTTAAGCAGCATCCTGGTGAGAATTCCTTGAGTTGCTCATTTTAACAAGTGAATATATCTCTAAGCTTTTTGACAGGAAAGTATTTGTAAAACTTCACCAAACTTTCTAATTATGTAAATTAGTCCTTTATCTATAAGATTTTATACTTTGAAGAAAAAAAAAAAGAATATTTTTCCTGTCTTATTTAACTAGTTATATGGAGCTCTAAAATACTGTTGCTTTCAGTTTGCCATTCAGGCTCCCCCTGTTTGGAACTTTATTATATTAAGTATGCTGTACTGCTTGAAGTACTGCACTGTCTAAACTATTTAACTGTGTTTTGTTTCATGCTCATTTTGAAATACCATGTTTCTGTTGTTACTGTAAAACAACTTGACATACGTGGATGCTGAAGTACAAAAAAAAAAAAAAAAAAACTTCTTAGGATGTTAAATTGCCACACTATTCAGATTGACAGAAATGACTGAGTTTTGCTGCATGCTTATTCTTAAATGCCAGTTTATTTATTTATGTATTGTTTTACTACTGCAGTAATGAAAAAATGCTCTTTTTTCTGTTACTTCTAGTAAGTGCATTTGCAGTATAATGTGAAAAAGATCCACCTGTATCAGTATTAATAACATTGGAACACAAGCTGTATCAATGGAAGATCTGTAGTGTTGCCTAAAAATGTGTTCCAAATGTTTTCCTTGATCCTTCATGTAAGTATAAATTAACTATATTTTAGGTGTGGTCAGTGGGCAACAGTAGTCTGAAGTTGTAATGAGCATTACATGATGAATAACAGTGAACAGGGTTTCAAATTACTATCAAGCGGTGAAAGAGCGAAAAGAAAATGAGAGAAGAAACAGCAATAAAGGGATAAAAAAGGAAAATATTTTCAGAGAGAACCAAGACACACATGTCAAAGCATGCTTAGTGTTCTGCAAAATAACAACAATCAATTTTTGGAAACAAAAAAGGAACTGTAGTAGTAGTATGATAAATACAGAGGGGACAAAATGATTTTGATGAGATTGTAGATGGGGGATTAAAGGCAGTAAAGTAATACAGAAGGAGTAAAAGGAAATCATTAAAGGCAGGGTACAAAGCTAAATAAAAGGACTTATTGTAAATAGGAAAAGGAGGGCACAAATATATTTGGATGAAAACTAAATAAGGATATTTCCTTAACTTATCTGAATTTAGAGCTATCTCTTGGTAAAGAAAATGCATTATAATTACTGGATATCCCCCTATATGATGACAAATGTATCGATATTACTGGGAGTCTAGTCTTATAGAAAGCCATTTTCAAGGATTGAAACTTTTTGTCATTATTAAAAGGAAGAGAATGAAAGAAAGAAAGAAAGGTGACTATAGGATAAGGAAAATGTGTGGTTAAGCTTAATTGGAAGAGAAAAAAGTGATTATTAGATAAGGAAAAATGAAGGTAGGAAGGCTTATAAAAGTATTCCATTTGAAGGTTTGGTATATTAAATAATGAAAACATCAGTTACAAACATTCTTATTATGGAAAAATAATTGAAGGCTAATAAAAGAACGTGGAAATAGCATGATATTAATTTTAGAAAAGTTTGAAAGAGTGGAAAATTAAGAGGAAGTAGATATGGCACATCAATTGCTAAAGGAACAAGATATTTAAAAGTCATGCAAGGTTCAGAGGACAGAGTATGAGGATTGGAAAAAAAGATGCATCTGTTGTGATGATAAAAATGGAAGCATGAAAAAAATAAGAGAAAAGGAGAATTTAAGTGGAGGTAAAAGTAAAGTTAGTAAAAGAAAGAATAAAAAAGAAGGTGTTGAATAGAATGAAATGGGAAAAAAGTAATAAAGAGATGGTCAATAAAGACTCCGCAGATAATGAGCCTGTTTGGCACACATAAAGGTGAGATTAAGATATGGCTAAGGAAAGGTTTAGGAAGGAAAACAGAAATAAGATAAGTCAAAATTGTAGATCTGAGTAGGAAAGAGAAGAAGAGAGGTAAGACTGTTTCTAACGAACATGCTTATATGACTCAAAGTACAACAAGCAGAATAACGGGGATACAATAACTCTGTAACTGAAACAAACTGCACTCTTGCCTACAAGGGACAACATAATATTAAGGAGAGAATGAAAAGCATAGGGCAGAGCAGGTTATTAGCAGAGTTTGTTAAGGGTGACACAGAAGCTGAGTGTTACCTAGGAAAAGTATATGGGACAGTGCTTTCTAAAAATCTAATAAATTTGGTACTGGGGAATACTGCTACTGGACTGCATATAAAGGAGGTTGAAAAGTCAAAGTGTAACAACTGGGTGGAAAGTAATATTCACTTTATGCCTTCCATACCTTTAGAAATATGGCAGTTCATGATCTCATATATCTTTAAAAAATTAAACAGTCAAGCAAGCACTAGATCTAGAGGTCTGAACCTGTAAATAAACAAATCATGGTGGAGACAGATTTGTCATGAAAGGACTGTCCCTTCCCTAGAAATAACACCCACTCTGGATCAAGCAATGTGACACACTATATTCCTTTGAAGAGGAATTAGATAATCAGATAGGTGTTTATATATTCACCCTGGCATGACTGACCTATCACTCCTTAAAAAAAGGAGGTAAGGTCTAAGGGTGAGTACTGACATGGAGAAAATGGCCACATGGCCCATATGCCTATGATTCCCACAGAAGAGGTACAGTATGTAAAAATAAAAATTGTTCATAGGTTAGTACTAGGCCAAATGCCCTTGTGGGCCATTTTAAGACAAACCAAGTACCCATCAAACCCTGCACTTTGTGTCCATGAGGTAAATACCTTAACCATTATGTCAACCTCCAAAAGGAGATAAAGTTTAAGAGTGAGTACTGGCATGGAGTAAATGGCCACATGGCCCATATGCCTATGATTCCCACAGTCGGGTACAGTATGTAAAAAAAAATTGGGATGCATTTAGTTTATAGGGATGGGGGAACTAGAGAAATATATAAAGATGAGCTAACTTATAAGACACAAGGAGGTTTAAAGAATGTGAGAGAAAGAACTAGTCTCAAGAGTACAGCCAAGATGATGATATCACCTCACTTATTATAATGAATAAAAAACAGTTATGTTAAAGAAGGCTTTGGAATGTTATTTAGGGCAGTTTTGGGTAGATCAGTGGAGGTGGAGAAAATAAAACGGATTAACAGAATCAAGAAAACTATCTGAATAGAGTTAAGAAGTTCTCAAAATATGTATGAGATTTAAGAAAGGCAAGTAAAAACTAGACTCTGTGGAAATACACATAGTAACTGGAAGGAAGAAGTTCAATAACCATTACAGATAAGTGGGTGACTAAGGGAAATACATATTCAAGTGAGTCAGGAGCTAAATAAAATACTGAAGGTTGTGGTGTGGAATATTGCAAGACTGGTGACTAGAATGAGTGGCAATGAACTGTGGAAGAAATTAGCTAAATGTGACATAGTGATTATTTTGGAAACACATGGTTAGGCGCTAAAGTAGAGTTTTCAGTTCCAAATTTCATAAATCTTCAAGTTCCAGCTGCACAAAAGAATAACTATGCAAGAATAAAAGGAAATTAATATCATTTGTAAAGGTTGCTCAAACATTAAAACCAAAGTTAGTAAAGTCAATCACAAATGTGTTGGTGGTAGAGATTCAGCATTGTAAAAGTGAGATTAAGCTAATAAATCTATACAACTCAACAGAAAAGCAAGATAATAATAATTAATATAGGTTCTGGCAGAAACTAGAAGAAAACATAATGGAAAATTAAATATGAATAAAAACAAGATAATATTTATTTATTTATCCTTTCTTGACTGGGTTAGTCCCACAAGACAAGTACCCTCTTTTCAGGGGAGACCTGAGGTGGTATTTATACTATTATAATAAGTAATAGTTACAATGCTGCAACATGGTTTTACAGAATCATGAAAGCTTTTTTTTAAGAATTAAGTGATTATTGAACAAAGAGATTCAAAAGACCTCACGGTTAACATATAAAACAAATATTTATTGTAGCGTGCTTCCAGGTATGATTTGGCAATACTCACTGACAGATAGACAACTAGATAAGGACTTACATTTTATACAAAGAATGGAGGATCTGTTATAAATTATTGTGTAATATCAACATATCTGGTACTTCACTGACAATTTAGAATTGATGAGATCATGATCATCTAAGAATGAGAACAAAGAGTATGAGAGAGTTTACTATCAAAATGATGAAACAGACTTGTGCGAGTTATAGATACAAACTCTTAGATCGCACTGCAGTGAGGAAAAGGGTAAATTTCCCGATCCCTCACTGTAATGCGATCTCCAATCAGAGTCAAACTTACAACAGCGAATGCACACTACCATTCATTGTTGTGGATTCAAACATGTACGAATCAATGTTACTGAAACTTGGAACTGTGACGTTTGACCTTCAAAGTTTCATGTAACTGTCATACATTTTGATAGTAAATCATATGAGAGACAGATGTGGGAGAAGGGGGTTAGACCAAGGAGGTCCAATTCACAGACAGACAAACTGAGATATTACACCAGAAATAGGACATTGGCTAAATGCAAACTTCAGTCAGATTCTCAAAACAGATTGCTACCAAGTATTAAAATATAAGAAGATGAAGAACAAAGATGGTGCTGCTGATATAAATAATAAATTAGAAGACTGGTTTGATAATAAGTGTATATGACACAAAAAAAGGTAGAGAGCTGGCATAAAGAAATGTATCAGAAAGAATGAATAATGTTGTAAAAATGAGGAAATTAAGTGCTGTGAATAGGTGTTGTTTAACATTAAAAATGAGATGTCATGAATAATGAGGAGGAAATGTTTTAGCAAGAAATATGATTGCCTGCAGGACGTTTACAGACAGAGGACAGGTAAATTAAAGTTGACAGCTTAAAGAATATTTTGATGTGAAATTCTTTTTGGCTCCTTTGTCTCTTCTTCAACTGGCATCCATCCTTGTCCTCCATCAGCCCATTCATTCCCATCTCCCCTCCCTTCTTCTCTTAACAGGGTAGTGGGTATAGGTTCATAGGTTCATAGGTTCATACTAGGCTATCTGCCTTAGGGCATTCATAAGCCTAGCCAGAGTGTGTTTGGCTTTCGCCACCCATTTTAAATTAATTTTGCTATGCTCTTTTTCGAGGTTAGTATACTGTGCCTCTGTCTAACAGTGACACAGAAGTGATACCCGGGGTAAACCTACGATCTCCCATCCACTCATCAAGATTCCTCTTGAAGAGAGTCAATGAGGGACTCTGCCTAACCTGGACTGGGATTTTATTCCAGAGTGAAGGGAGCCTCTGGGTTATGAATCTGTCCCTCCAGCATGTCCTATTTATTTCAGTGCTGAGGTTCAAGTCTCTCGAGGATGTAGCTCAATGGGATTTGGATTTTTTGAGGTGCAGCATGTCCCTTAATTCCGGGTTGGACATGGCTTTATACGTCAGGCACAGATCGCCTCTGAGCAGGTGGTATGCCACTGAGTAGAGCTGGAGTTCCTTTAACCGGGCAGCATATGGCATCTGTTTGAGCCCTTTGATCCTCTTGGTGAGGTACTTTTGGGGTCTTTCCAGTTGCTGCAGGTGTTTGGTAAGGTACATCCCAAAAGGGGCATTGTACTCGATTATGGGCCTAATGAGGGATGAGTAAAGAGGCACGATGACCTCCCCTAATCTAGATATGAATCCCTTCATGATTAGGTGGGCTATATAAAATGTTTTTCTAACCACTTTGGCCACGTGGTTGTCAAATGAGAGATTGCTATCAACTTGGGTCCCCAGGTCCCTAATTACTTCTTCTGTACTTAATGGATTACCACCTATGTGGTAATTTGTGGGCACTTTGTTTTGCCAAAGGGATGACTATACACTTTTTGGTGTTTAGCTTGAGGCCATGGCTCTGGCACCAGTTGTCTGTTTCTATGAGGCCCTTTTGGAGGATGCTTGTGTCGGCTGGAGAGTCGATTATGGCGCCCAGTTTGCAGTCATCTGCGAACTTGGTCAGCCACAGTCCTTCTGTGTTGGCCTGTACCTCCGAGAAATATATACCGAACAAGAGAGGTCCCAGGACTGAGCCTTGTGGGATGCCACTTGTAACTGGTTTGGAGTCTGACATGGCTCCAGCAATTCTAACCATGTGGGTTCTGTCCTTGAGACAGTTTGCAACCCATCTAGTGACATAGGGGTTTATATTTAAGCTGGTGAGCTTATCTATAATGCCCGAGTGGGGTATTGTATCAAAGGCTTTTGTGAGGTCCAGGTAGGCTGTGTGGACCACCTTCCCTTTGTCAATGGCCTTGGTGACTGTTTCAAAGAAGTCGACCAGGTTTAAGAGGCAGGATCTGCCCTTAACAAAGCCGAACTGGGGAGGATCCAGTGTCTGTAGGTCCCCAATATCTTTATTTATGAGGTCCATGATGATCCTTTCCATAGCTTTGCATACCAAGCTAGTCAGGCTTATGGGGTGATAGTTTCCAGGGTCCGTTGAGGCACCACCTTTGTGGAGAGGAACCACTGTTGCTGTACGCCACTCTTTGGGTACATATCCTGTAGTAAGGCTGAGATTGAACAGTAGTTTTATGTTTGGGTTTAGCTCTTCTTGGAGTTCATGTAGGAAGCAGCCCGGGACACCGTCTGGTCCCATTGATGCTGTGTTTTTTGCTTTGGAGAGGGCGGCTCTTACCTGAGCATCTGAGATGTCAGGGGGCAGCACTCTGCTGGGATAGATATTTGCCCTTTTGGTGGTGGTGGTGGGGTTTGCGCTGAACCTGTCAGCTAGGATGTTGGCAATGTCTGTGGGTTTGGTGTATTTTTTGTCATTTTGGACTAATTCTGAGCATATCTGGGATTTCCCACCCACGTTCCTAACATAACTGAAGAAAGCCTCGTGATTATCCTTAGCGTCCTGTGCAATTTTTCTCTCGAAGCTGGCCTTAGACGATTTTATGAGTGCCCTTAGTTTTTTGCTAATACTGATCAGAGATGCCTTCCCTTTTTGGGATTTTGCTCTATCATGTAATAGCTTCCTCCTTCTATTGTATAGTTTGTTTATGGCTGAGGTCCACCAGACAGGACATCTGCCTTTGGAGGATTGAGTGTTGGTTTTATTTGGGATTGCATGATCCATGCATTCCTGAAGGTGTTCATAGAATGCATTTATAAAGGATTCTGCGGTCTGGGCCGTATTTTCCACAAGCCCGGGGGCTTTGAAGGATTCCACCTCAGTTTTGAGGAGTGTGAAATTTGCTTTAGAGAAGTTTTTCACTGTGGTTTTCTGGGCAGGGGGTGGGGTCGGGATGTGAATATCCAGTGAGATCAGTTTATGGTCTGATCTTACCAGTGAGGGATACACTTCTGGTCTGGAACATAGAGTCCCCATGTTGGTGATGATCAGGTCCAGTATGTTTTCCCCTCTTGTGGGAGTGGTAACAAGTTGTTCCATAGCATTTGAGTTTATGAATTCTAGGAACTAATGCTCCCAGTCTATGTTTGGGTAGTTGAAGTCACCCAATATAATGGTGTTTGGAGAGACCTTCATATTTTCCAGTGTTCTCAGGAAGGCCGAGTGGGGTTCCTGGGTTTGGGAGGGTGGTCTGTAGCAGGCTATAAACTGGAAGGCAGTTTTACCCACTGTTAGTTGCACATGGGTAGTCTCTGATGCTTCATGCTTTGCCACCAACCTGGAGGTGTGGGTATCTTTGATGAATATCGATACTCCCCCTCCTTTTGTGTTTCTGTCCAAGTTTTGGGGCCGAAAAGCATGGTATGAGGTATAACCTGGTAGTGCTGGGGTGCTCTTGGGAGCCCTGAACCAGGTTTCTGTTACTGCACAGATATCGATGTTCTCCATGCTAAGGAGAGTTTCAAGTGCATGCATCTTGAGGTTTAGACTTCTGGCGTTGAGTAGCATTACTCTTAGTTTCTTATCCCTTGTAATACCTATGGAGGTGGGTTTGTCTTTTGAGCCTTGCCTAAAAAAGGCACTATGGGGTAGCAAGAGCCTTTGCCAATATCTGAAAGCCCAGGGGTGACACAATGGACTCTCCCTCTTCAGGAAGAGAATGCCCTTTAATGTTTTTTCATATGGTGGCATCACCATCCATCCTTATTTTAAGAAGGGTGAGAGCCAAGAAGTAAGCATAATATACGTGGTCAGGAATGTGGATTTTTGGAAAGAAGAAGAAAGAGAAGCCCGAACCAAACTGAACAAGGACAATGCCACAGGCATCACCAGACCAGACCACTCATGTTCCCAGGCTCTAATGAATGGTAACCTGCCTGCAGCAAGAGTAACAGGTTCTGGCATCTAACAAGGCATTCCTCAGTTTTTGGCAGAATCCCATGCCTCTTTCCCAGCATGGGTGAGCTGATGTAAACCATATCTAGCACTAAGTTAGGTTGGGTCACATGGGCTGCAGTCAGAGCTCTATCTCAGTACACCATAGAGCTAAGTGAAGTGAATGTTTTTGACATCCATCATAAAAGGAAATGTCCTGAAAAGCAGCATTTGACTCTGAGACTGCACTTAACTCAGTCAGCACATAAAACTGTATAAAAAGCTGGGAAAAAAGAAAGCAGCAGACCTGGATACAATAAGTAAGGAGGTTTATTTCATAATTCCCAGACGTGAGAAAAAGTGTCAACTAGGAAGAATGATGCAATGGAAAAGAAATCATTACCCTTGTGGGTTGGTGGAATTATTTTTGGGATATGCAACAAAGGCTATCATAGCGATCCAGAGATGCACAGGCCCTTAACATTGGTGGACAAATTTTCTTAAGACTTTTTCTTCAATTATTTTGCAAAAATTAAAAGACTAGTTAGAGGACATCCTTCTATACTATTCTAAATTTGCTAACATTGCAAAGAGGTAAAATTTAGATGCTTTTCTGCTATTACAGTATGCGACTGAGAATTACTCCTGAGTAAGAAAACATCATGTAAAAAAATAAAAGGAGAAAAGCAGCACACAAGCAGGCCCAGGTGTCCCCAATACAAAGAACTTTCTTAGCTTCTCCGGTGCTTTTCTTGGTGGATTTTGTGGTGGTGTGATAAGCATCATGGATTAAGACTCTGCATTGATAATATAACTAAATCAAAACTATGGACAACAATATGTAGTAGAGTATTTATGTAAGTATAATAAATATAATGGCTACCGTGTACAGCGTAACTTGGGTACAATTAAGATTTTAAGGTATGGATGGTTATCAACAAAATATTGGACAAATAAGTGAGTCAGGCAGAGATGTCCATCTAGTTTTACCTTGATGTTGATAATCGTTCTTTTTGAAGCTGAAAGAGGCAGAGTGAGGCTAAGCAAAAATAAGTAAGATTTCATGGATAGTAATCAAATATACAGATGATACAATTCTAATTGCAATAGCAGATTCCACATTGTGTAAACAGATACAGTCACTAGATGATTATGTATATTGTGATTATATGCCACGAAATGCCAAATAGCTTCTTAGCATACCTCTGTAAGCGCAGGGTTTTATTTTCACCAAATTGCCATGATTTCTACTTTGAGCTGCTTTAAATGTCCAAACAATGTAATGCAGGAAAACAGAAGGACATAGTTAAGTATTCAAAGTTGCATACATCTTCCCCCACAGTCCTTATTTCCATATTAAATGCTTCCAGCTCATCAATATGTTTGTGTACGTGTGTGTGTGTGTGTGTGTGTGTGTGTGTGTGTGTGTGTATATATATATATATACTACTGAAAACTTCCGAACTATTAAAAACAAAAACAAAAAAACAATGAATAGACACTGAGCCAGAACTATTTGCTGAGCGCTTTCATTCACTTTATTGATAACAATCGAACTTCATCAGAGCAAAATGTGATGTTTTTGCAGCACTGTGCGAGCTTTAAATAGTGTAACTGGTATAAAAAATGCTTCACTATGATTGGCAGATAGACTACGCTAATGCAGTAGCATTTAGACTAATGAGAGACACTGCTGTGAAACAAAAGGTTTTATCTGCTAACATCCTGCCCCTAGGGGACGTGCTGTAACTTTTTAATTGTACCACTTTAATGCACATTTAATGTTGAGATTCTCGTTGAGCCCTGGTGGGGCATCTGCTTCAAGGAGGAGTTGCTATCTTAATTCCTTCAGCTCCAGTAGTGTGTTGCAATCTCCAAAAAAACTGCTGGACCTGTTCTAACACTAGAAATTTAAAATGGGCGAAGCCGTTGCAGCTTGTGGCATGTCTGCTTAATGCATTGCAACTATCATTATGCCTGATGGCTGCAAGGTGTTCCTTCACCCTGTCTGAGAGCTTTCTAATCATTTTTCCAGTGTAGAAGGAAAAACATTTGTTGCAGTAGGCTGCATAGACTAGAAATGTTGAGTGGCAGTCATACTGGGTTTTGAACTGCACCGTGATGTTGCAGTGTTGAAAAGTGTAGGATGTGCCTGAGTGTATGAAAGGGCAGACTACACAATGCTTGCAAGGGCCCATACCTTTAGGGTTTGACGGGTTAGCAGGCTCATGGGGGTCTGTGGCATTCCTGAGTATGGTGGTCTCTTTCCTTTCAAAGGTTTGTTTGAGTGTTCTGGTCTTCTTGTATGAGAAGACAGGCCTGTTACCCACTATCTGGTGGGTGTTGTGGTCCGCTCTTATGATGTTCCAGTTTCTGCCAATGATATCCCTAATGGGTTGCATAGCTCGGCTGATGGGGATGGGGAAACTACAGTTTCTGTTCTTTGGTTCAGTAGTTCTGGTGGTCGCCTTGGGGGTGAAG
This sequence comes from Protopterus annectens, assembly GCF_019279795.1. NCBI lineage: Eukaryota > Metazoa > Chordata > Ceratodontiformes > Protopteridae > Protopterus > Protopterus annectens. The sequence continues at coordinate 1,080,306,776 of NC_056739.1, read as the reverse complement.
CCATGAGTAAGGATGGGTGGATGTCTGTCTGATCTGTGGGAGACCACTTCTTGAAAGACATCCTCTACTAGGTATTTGGGGTAATGTCGGCGAATGAACATTTTTGAAAGGAATTGGCTTTCTTTGAGGAAGGTATCATCATCAGAGATGATCCTGGAGAGGCGGATGTACTGCCCTTTGAGCACATTCTTCTTCATAAAGAAGGGGTGCTGACTTTTGAAATCCAGGAAGTTATCCCTGTAAGTGTTCTTCCGGAACTCATTGGAGGTAAGGCTGCCAGTGCTGGGGTCAATGGTTAACTGAGTATCAAGGAAGGAGATGTGGGTCCCTCGTCCTGAGACTACAAAGTCTAGGTATGGGATGCTGTTTGTGAGTGCTGTGAGAAAGGTGGCCAGCTCGGTGTTATCACCCTCCCACACAAAAAAAATATTGTCAATAAAACGATGATATAAGTGGGCTTTGCAGAGGTCTTGTATATGGGTCAAAGACTCCTTCTCTCATGTGCTGAGGACTAGGTTGGTGAAAGGGGGGGCCATTTTGGACCCCATCACCACCCCCTTGGTCTGTAGGTAGCAGACTCCATTGAAGAAGAAAAAGTTGTTTTTTTTAGAACCACTGTGGTTAAAGCTATAAGCATTTCAGTTTTAAAAACATTGAATTTAGCATGCTTGTTGAGAGACAGTTCTAAGGCTTCCAAACCTTCCCTGTGGGGGATGTTGGAGTACAATGCTACTACGTCTAGCATTACTAACATGCATTTTAAGAAATCAATATTACTCTTATGCAAAATGTTTAAAAAGTCCCAGGAGTCCTTGATGTAAAAATCCGTCGCCTGAACTAGTGGGTTGAAAATGAAGTCCAGGTATTCCGATATTGTCTCTGTCTTGGTTTTATGGTTAGAGACGATGAGCCTGAATGGGGGTTGGTGGGGTCCTTGTGTACTTTGGGGATGCCGAATGCTCTTCCTAGGCTGGGGTTATGCACAGACAGAAAAACAAATTCCTCTAGGGTGATATGCTGCTTGCATTCCAGGGTTTTGAGCAGCTTATCAATGGTATTGAAGCTTTTGTTCACTTCGTTCAAGGTCACGACCTTGTAAAAGTCCTGGTTAAGCAGCAAATTGTTAAGTTTTTGTACATAGGTTTCCCGCTCCAAGTAAAAGGCCTGTTCCCTTAACTACTTTCATGATACGCAGATCGTGATCCTGGCTTAAGCCTTCTTTTTATAGGCAAACTAACAAGATGATGTAGTGGCTTTAACCCATCAGGAAAACTTATCAAGATGTCTTGAATCAGCTGTAGCTCTGGGTGATCTCTAGTGTAAGTTTCTGCTTTTACAGCTTCTCTGCTATCACTGGTAACTGAGACACAATCCGCCATGCTTCCAGATCTTTCTGTCAGACATCTTCTTTGCATTCATGAATGCCCTACTTACAATATCTGCAATATGCATTAGCTTTCCATCTGGCCATAAAAGTCATACTTCTCTAGGGCAGCAGTGTCCTTTCCAGGCATGGAGCTTTGTGCAAGGACTTCTGAAAATACTTTTAAGTGATTTTTAGTAAGATTCCACTGTTATACTTTTACCATTAATGTATTTCTGGAACTTTTGACATCCAAAGACTAAAAGCAGCATTTGTGTCTCAGTTTGTGTGTAATGAATTTGAGCATATGTCAGTTACCTAAATGCATCAACAATAAGTCTGTCCTCCTGCAACAGAACTGCTCCTAACCCTGATTTACTTAAACTTTCTTTTTGAGTTGTTGCTAGTATCACATCTTAGCACTTGACAGTTGGTCCCACAGTTACTAGATGGTATAGAAATTTAAAACTCTTTTTTTGACATGCCTGCCAACACCACACTGCATCTTGCTGTTACAGTTTCCTTAATGATACGGTAATCTCCTCAAAGTGGGATGCAAACTTGAATGACTACTGTACCATTATCAAGTATTACATCAGAGATTATCTGCCATTATGTTTCTGCATGTCCAAAATAGACTTAACCTTGTCAGCATCTGGCTGAAGACCATACTGTATCAGGAGGTGTCCAGTCATATCTCTCAACTGTACAGATTTTTGCAGAATGTCCAGATTTTTGCCCCTTATTTTTGATCCGTTTCTCATAAAACTGTGGCTTTCTGGCAAATCTTTTAGGGTTAAAGTCTGAAAATAATGACAGGCATTTGAGTTTCAGACTTCATACCCTTCAGAAAATTCAAGCTAATGCAAAACCTATTATTCTATCAATTTTCTAAGTTTGTAAGAGCAATATTTAAAAAATATCCCTATTTTTGGACCTTTGTCCTCCCCATTATTGATGGCTTTGTCCAGATTCGTTGCTCTAAGAGGTTGAGAGGTATATGGCCAATGTATTTCAAAGAGGTGACAAGTCATTGGCATTTTCTTCATTGAGTTTCGAACCTTCAGATTTCAGTTTGTCCAATGATATGATCAGCTATCTGTCATGTTTTTACAATGTGGAACCAAAGTCTAGAATAGTGTGTATTAAACTGAATATTTATTCTATCCATTCAACACTCGTCACTACTGTCATTGGAAACCCATCAGGAGATTATGAGTTCTCAAAATGTAGCCACAAAAGTCTATAACAAGCTGAAATGCATATTGAAAGCATGTCTGGAAATGGGTTCATTCAACACAATTTGCCAAAACCCTTGATCTTTGTGAAAAACTGAAGAGGACTCCAGCATTAGGCATATTTGCCACTTTCTCTTCAATAGTTTAGTGGATAATGTTCCCTCCGTATTCATTTGTTATGGGCTTGTGTAACAAAATGTATTCAGACCTTTGCTTTACAACACTCTGTTGTTGTTGCATGTCACAGGGTCAATGTTGACTCATGGTGACTCGTTAGTTGTTCTGAATTGTATTCTTTCAGTCAGATGACTGTTCTTTTGATCTATGTGGCTTTGACTCGCATTGACTTTATACTCTTTAGCTCTTGTTCATTCTTAGCCTTAAGTGCAATAACTATTAACATGGAGCAGGAATCACGGGGAATTCCTCTGGTGAAATCATAATATGGTAGTCAGTCCACAGACATCCTAAACCTCAAACACATCAGCATACCTTTTCATAATGTCATATAATTTTACACAATATACTGTACTATGTGGCTTATGCTTTTGTTATTGTAAAGAAGTGGTAATCTCACATATTGTACTGCATTTGTTAGTCACATTAGTTTGGTTGGTAATACAATCATGAAAACACATGCCTTTCACTGTATTCTGAACTTTACATTTAGTATTTGCCTGCCTTTGTACTACAGAACTGTTCATTCATTCAAGATGACTATCCCTTGAACTGTTCTGCAAACACACCCTGTTTCACATTATCAAAGATGTGTCTCATAGCCTGCCGGTGTGCATTTTCAGTTATGGTAGTCTGTACACTGTGATTATATACAGTAGTTTTGTCTCATATTGATGTAGAGAGCAGATAATTTTTCATCTGAACAGTATGAATTCTCTTTATTATTCCTAGAGTAACACGTGCATCTCTGCCACATGTTTTTAGTTGTTTTAGCTGAATTTGCAGTGTATCATTAACTCAAACAACAGCTTATACTCTATTTTTAAAGGCACAATTCAACTATGCTTGATATACCCCTGGATTTACTAATCTTCCGTGTAAGACTAGATTAGTCTTACAAGGAAGCGCCAGTGTAAGAGTATGATGGCAGCACATCATGCATATTAATGAGGGCGTGCTGCCTCAACTCTAAAGCTTACACGGAGTGTGGACAAGTGTAGGGGGCGTGTCGGACTGCCGAGCAGTCCAAAAATCCATGCCCCTGCAATGAAAAAATGCCGCAACTTCCAGTTACATGAGCGAGTCTGCTCACATGTGTACAATGTTACACTACACTCCCCCATATGTTAAACAACTTACAAAATTAAAAATAAAAAGATTTTTTTTTTCTTCTGATCTAGCTGCCTGTAGTTGCACTGGTTTGCGCGGGTTTGCCCATTGCTTAGCTACAGTTAGCAGCTTAGACACCAGAAGAGGATAATAAGAAAAATATATGCAAATTAAACAATATAGCAATGGTGTACTGGTTAGAGCCTTCACACAAAGAGGAGGCATTCCCAGTTCGAGTCTCACTACTGCATGTTCCATTTTCTGTAGGAAATCTGTATACAGAAATATTTCCTGACATTTTTTATGTATAAGTTTTGTAAAAAGCATTGAAATGTTAAATGTAGTAGTGAATGAATTATATATATATATATATATATATATATATATATATATATATATATAAATGTGAAATGGTTATGCATTCTGTGGCATGAGTACCCTATTTTAAGCAATATAAAGCACTGCTAAGCACATTTTACCAGTATTGAGCATATTTAAATACAATTGCGTGTAGCTGCGCACTGTGCTAACCAGCGCAACCACAACGTCTTTGCGCATAGCTGTGCACCGCGCTAACTAGAGCAACCACAATGTCTTTGCGCGTAGCTGCACACTGCACTAACTAGCGCAACATCGGGCAAGGTCGGGTAAACATGCTCATACCTGCTTTACTGTTCCTTAACCAGTCAGGCCTGCCCAGAAGGAAAATAAAAAGCAGTGACAGGGCTCGAACTCAGGATACTGTGCACTATAGTCACAGTACTTAACCACTAAGCCATGACAGCATTTCACAAACATGCACTTTCAACAGACACATATCGATCAAAGGAATTTTAAACATTGCCAACATCAGCTAAGCAGGAGTGCCTACAGCTGAGTTTTTCCAAAACTGGCCAATCACGAATAAGTGAAGGAAATGAGGCATATTTAAGCTCCACAGGTGGGAATACTTGCTATAACTGGTTGTAGCTTCCTTCTGCAGTCAGCATGGCTGGTGTTGCTGAAGGCACTCGATTTAGAGTGCAACGCTGGGGCATCCAGGAGACCAAAATTATAGTTTGGCTCCTCGTCCATAAACATGAGGAAAGACTCCTGCAGGGCCAGTACCAGGGTACCCAATATAAAATGGAGGCCTGGAATAGTCTTGCCCATGATCTCACCAGTGCCACTGGTGTTTCTCAGACTAGTGAGCAGGTCAGGCGCCATTATTCTGACCTGAAACGACATAGGGAGGATGAACTGGACCAGTGGATCCAGGAATCCCGTATGATGCCTAATGCCCCAGTATTGAGTAAGTAGCCATTGTATTAAGTAGTTAAGAATTGCTATGCTTGTCTTTACTATGGATAGGTATGTCTCAATATCACTGCATTTACTTCACAGCTGCAGGTGACCGGGCTATGAACCTGCAAGCCCATGAAGATAGGCTGCATGGGCTGCATCATGAGGCAGGTTAGTAATTATTCTGCATGTACTGTTATATAAAATAAATGAGAGAGCCTTCAAAAAGTCTTTTAACCCAATAAATAACGGTGTAATAATCCTTTAATAAATGTATGATTCATGGAGTGCGTCTGTGTCATTTTCTTTGATATGTTGTTGTACTGTTGCATTCTACAAATAGTAGCATTGCATTAAGCAGTGTCAACCCACACTTGGGTAGGCCCATATAACGTGGATGAAGGGAGAGCCAGTAGCTTGTATGCATATGTACAGCCCTCAGCTGTTGGTTCATGCCCAGCATGTACAGGTTAATCTGGCACATGAGTAGCTTGGTATTGTGTTCCCCAGAAATGTCAGTGTGCTGCCAGAAATGTAGGGAGTTATTAACATATAACTGATACTTTCACCTGAACATATCTAGATAATTATATGAAAGTAGAGCTGTCAGTGTACCATCTTAGCAGTAGTGTGTGTGAGCAACTCTCAAAATATGTTGAAGTAACATCTGCATCTTGGACAGTTTGCATGTAAGATACAGCTCATGTATATAATGATCTAGCAAAATCCAATTGCACAATATAAGGATATTGGGTAGTATAATAATACATGTAAGAGACATATAACTGCAGTTAATAGAAATGTAGTGAAAACAAGAAGGATATATAAGTTGTTAATTGAGCTATATTTTTCCACCCTACTGTATGTGCATAAAAATGCAATTCCACACCTCAATCTGTATGTCTAATCTCAAAACATTTGTCGGGACATATGTCCTATTGGTTTATAAATATGTGCATTTATTAAAATGCCACAATATTGGTGGCCTGTTGCCATCAATTCAACCTGCATGCTGTTGTAATGTCCATTATTGTTCTATATATGCATGTATCATGCTTGCTTTTCAATTGTTGAAAATCTGGTGTGTTGGGTTAATGGGAATACTTCTGCATGCTGTTATAACTAATTGGCAATGCTGTTGACTGTTACTAACACATATCTTTATTAAACTCTTCAAAACATAGTTTGTATGGGAAGGTCGGTCCCAGTGTACCCACCTGTCCCACCTCAGCTGGCCATGGCACCTGGCACCAGCAGATCCGGTGCCCAGCCTGGGACCTCCTCCTCTGTTGGCCCTGTGCCACCTTCGGGTGGAAGCGCTGCAGGGGATGGGGTTCGGCCCCCCCTTGCAAGCGTGGGCGGAGAGGCACTTATCACCTTTCGTAGGGTCTGGGCTGTGGTGCATAGAGAGATTGAATGTTCTGTCTACGCCAGCTTGAGGCCCAAGTGACGCAACTCATGGGTCAGCCTGCCCTTCCTACACAGCCCCCAGCACAGCCACCTTCTGGGCCATGAAGGTGTAGTGGTGACTGCCCATTGGTGGGGACCTGAGTCCCACTGTTTCCATCTGGGGGCTCATGGGCTTGCGATTTCCAAATATCTCTCACCATCAAAGGTGTTCACCCACCATGTGTCATATACCACCCCTGTATGCATCTTGTTTGTCTTGTCTATTTACCTCCCCAACCTACCTCCCCAAATATACCTACTTCCTCTACCCTACATTCCACTCTCACCTGAAAAAAAAAGGGCAATCTGCTCCCAAAAAAAAATTATGCCCCATACATAGCTGCCCATTTTGCACACATGTCCACTGGACATATGAAATGTTATTTAATTGGCATTACAACATACTTTGTTGTCCTCACCCCTCTCTCAGGGGTTGAAGGGTTCATATCTACCTCCAAATTTATTGCATATGCACAGCTGTTGCTGTTGAAGAAATAGGCAGCTATGGATCTTCCCTACACCCGTCCTGCACATCTCAAGCTATTTTCCATACGGTCTTTCCCTCTTTGTGCCCCTTTTTCATCACTTTCCTACCCATTTTTCTTTTCTTTCAAAGAAATTAGTGCAGAGGTGAGTGGGAGTAAGTACTATTAAGCAGTAGTTAGTGGGTTTGCATGGGTTTGCACTTGTTTGCGCTTGTCTAAGCAATGCGCAAACCTGCGCCAACCTACTTACAACTGCTTAAAAGTGCCTTAGGCAGTCTGTATGTGAGAGCCCTAGTTCTGCTCAGGAACAAAATAAAACACCTCTGTAAGTCTCGAACCCCAGACCTTGCACACACTACACAACATGAAGTACCACTAAGCCACGGTAGATATATATCAAGGTGGTGCTTATATAATTATATCATGCATCAGAATGAGTGAATGTAAAGGAAAATTAGGAATACCATACCACACAACTTGTTCTGTGGATGTTGACCAACAGTTGTTGTGGGATTACATTACATGACTATGATAAGAAAAGCAGTCATTATAGCAGGAAATAATGTTACACCATCACTTTACAACCCTACACAGTATCACAGCAGGACAAGCACTGGCATATCTGTTTAGAGCAGAGGCCATACCTCTCAACTGTCCCTAATTTTCAGGAATATCCCTGATTTTGACCCAAATTTTAGCTCTGTCCGTCTGAATCCCTCCTAAAACTACTGACTTTGGGCAGAAAGGTGGTGAATTACACTTAATGAATAATGACGATAATTAAGAGTTAGACACTTCTTTTACTTCAGAAAAGGTGTATTAATTCATATGCTCTGATTCTCTCAATGTTTCAACTTAATGGCACTAATATTTTAAAGGTGTTCAGATAAAACAACAGCCAGTTCACCAAAACAGTTTATTCTCTATAGAATCTCTAGCGCCTCGGCTTTACAAAGCCTTCAAGGAGTAACTAACAATACACTTCCATTCAATATTTATACACACACCCATTAACTCATTATACAATTAAGAATTCATTAAACAATTAAGAATCCAATTAAAAAACAATGTGTTTATATCACACTCTTCCAGCAACAGTCAACATTTAACCCTTTTGGCATTAATGTTTGATATTTTAAAATGAAAGTTAATTCTTTCTTTAAAAGTAATTTTTTAATTTTTTCCTCACTAGCTTCATTTCTAATAATCTTTTCTAAAATAGACACCCTAAAACTAGTAACATCAGAGTTATGGTATTTCACAAAATGTTGAGCCAAAGGGCTCTCTAACTTGTTGTTCCTGATGTCTCTCAGATGCTCCATAATTCTAACTTTAAACATTCTTTTCGTCTGTCCTATATAAAATTTTGTACATCCACATTTTATAATATAAATGACTTGTTCAGTAACACAACTAAAAGAACCTGTAGATTTGAAGCTTATTCCATTTATATAGGGAAAAACACTATCCACATGAGCACAAACTTTACATTTCCCACAAGGTGTGGTACCTATATTTCTTATTGTTATACCTACATCTTGAATGGGTAATTCAAATTTAGTATGTACTACTAAGTCTCTTATGTTCCTCCCTCTTCGATAACTAAATATTAATTTTTTATTAGTCATCTCACTTAATTCTTTAAAATTCTGTAGGAATCTCCAAAAATATGATATACATCTCTTAATATCATCACTACAGATATTATATGTAGACACCATAAAAATATTGTCCATATCTCTATGTTCTTTACTATGCATCATATCACTTTTCTTTTTTACCTGAAATCTATTATTATATCTTTTACAAAATATTTCATCCCTACTTTTCTTTACCACTTGCATGTTATATCTTCTATTCATAAACATTTTTGTGGTGTTATTAACTTCCTTTAGGAATTCTTCATCATTATTGCATATTCTGGAGATCCTTAATAATTCACTATATGGTATAGCTTCTATTACATGATTCGGATGGCAACTAGTGCCCATCAAAAATTGATTAATACAATTAAATTTTCTATGTATTCCAGTGACTATATGCTCTCCTACAAGCCCCTTTAGATTAATATCTAAAAAAGAGACATTATCTCCACACTGTATTCCATCAAATTTAATGTTAAACCTATTCTTTTGTATATCTTGTATAAAATTTTCACTATCATTTTTACCTCCTTTACACAAAAAATCAAGTCATCTATAAACCTAAAATAGTGTATAACATATTTTTTTTTTACAAAAGAATGTGTATAAATACACTCAGATTCCATTAGACCCATAAAAGTATTAGCATACATGGGTGCAAATGCTGCACCCATGGCTGTACCTTGTATTTGGTGATAGGTTCTGTTATTAAAGTTAAAATAATTATTTTCCAAACAGAATTTTACTAATTCTAACACATAATGTGTTAATGGATAATCTCCCATTGATTTAAGTAATGCCTCTATGCCATGTATATTTTTGATATTCGTATATAAACTACTAACATCCAGTGTTAGCCAATACATGTCTTCACACCAAACAATATTTTTTATTTTATTCAAAAAATCAAAAGAATCTTTTATGTATGATGGCAGTTTAATAGCTTCCTTTAATAACACTTGATGTAAAATCAGCCCTAGATTGTGTAAAAAATAATTTCTTGCCGAAACAATCGGTCTCCCCGGGGGATTATCCATATCCTTGTGTAATTTTGGTAAACAGTAAAATTGTGCAGGACTACATTCTGTTATATTCAACTTATATTCTACATCATTTTCACTCCAGTAGCCCAGTCTTAAACCTTTATTAATTAATTCTAAATAATTTTCTTTGGCTGTTGTAACTTCTGTTAAAGAACTCTCACAATAAACTGATGTATCCGCTAACAAATTCATACACATTTTAAAATATTGCATGTAGTGCATAATAACAATTTTATTGCCTTTGTCTGAAGGCTTTACTATCAATTCATTCTGTTTCGAAAATTTCATTAACTCAATCCATTCTTTTTTTGTTAAATTAAAATTCACATTTGAAATATTTACACTATTAATAATTTCATCAATTTCAAAACCTATCATGGTAGAAAAACTCTTAATGCCTTCATGGACAAAAGGTGGCATAAACTTCTTATCCATTTTTATCTTTGATGTATCTATTGTGCAATAAGCATTAAATTCACTAACACATGAAGAAAACGAGTCATCCATAGAATCCTGACTACATTCCAATATATTGCTATCTAAACTATTAATTTCAAACTGTTTATACTCAACGTTCTTATCTACAATGTAATTGAAATAATACCATAAATGTAATTTACGTATAAATTTAAAGATATCAATTTTATATTCATATTTTTTCGGAAGAACTGTCGGAACAAACTTTAAACCATGATTTAATACCGTATAAACTTCTTCATTGATAAAACAACCAGATAAATTCACAACTTTTTCATAAATATTAGAATTAGTACCATTTTGTCCTTTTGTTTTCGCGCCCATGGTAGCTTAACCCTCCCCTATATGTCTCTTGTTCAGTGTATGTTCTCTTTTGCTGCTGTTGCATTCAAGATGTAGGTATAACAATAAGAAATATAGGTACCACACCTTGTGGGAAATGTAAAGTTTGTGCTCATGTGGATAGTGTTTTTCCCTATATAAATGGAATAAGCTTCAAATCTACAGGTTCTTTTAGTTGTGTTACTGAACAAGTCATTTATATTATAAAATGTGGATGTACAAAATTTTATATAGGACAGACGAAATTAATGTTTAAAGTTAGAATTATGGAGCATCTGAGAGACATCAGGAACAACAAGTTAGAGAGCCCTTTGGCTCAACATTTTGTGAAATACCATAACTCTGATGTTACTAGTTTTAGGGTGTCTATTTTAGAAAAGATTATTAGAAATGAAGCTAGTGAGGAAAAAATAAAAAATTTACTTTTAAAGAAAGAATTAACTTTCATTTTAAAATATCAAACATTAATGCCAAAAGGGTTAAATGTTGACTGTTGTTGGAAGAGTGTGATATAAACACATTGTTTTTTAATTGGATTCTTAATTGTTTAATGAATTCTTAATTGTATAATGAGTTAATGGGTGTGTGTATAAATATTGAATGGAAGTGTATTGTTAGTTACTCCTTGAAGGCTTTGTAAAAGCCGCGCTAGATTCTATAGAGAATAAACTGTTTTGGTGAACTGGCTGTTGTTTTATCTGAACATTTGTGCAGTGAGGTCTGTTCGAGCTGAAGAGCTGGTGTTGTAAGAAATATTTTAAAGGTGTCCCTGATTTTTTCTTGACTTTTCCATGATTCTGTTCAAATATGTACCTGATTGGTTGAGAGGTCTGGCAGAGGTAGAAACACAGAGTCATATTAGCCTTTCTGCTGTTACACACTGTGCAAATAGCTTTAGAAGGAGTTTTGGAAGCATACCCTTATGTAGGAATACAACACTGAAATACAAATGGATGTAGCCTTGTTCTGGTAGCAACCAACTTTAAGAATGCCATTGCTCTATTGCTGAAAAGACCTGTGTGGTGCACAGACAAAAAATAACAGGCTATTCTCTGGCTATCATGTGGATAGGTCCACAGTTGGGAGTTACGCAGACAGACTACATGCCTTGATAAACTAACATGTACACAGCAACCCTGTAAGTCCAGCAAGATAAAATCCACACAATACTACTTACGCTCTCTGTACTTCTGCAACCCTACCCAAATGTAGAATATACCTGTGTGTGCAGGGTCTACCAAGGATGTAGGTAAGCATACCCACTGTACTGAAATGTGTCCAGTTTTTCTGAGCAGCTCGTGCTAATGTCAACACTAAAAAAGCACAAACTGTTTAGAACTGAGTAAATGAATATTCACAGTATAGCAGTTCACAAACAATTCTTGTGCCAAAGGAAAACATCTCTATAACTAGCTTTGTATGGCAGTTAATTGTAACAGTTGAAAAGAAAGTACATCTTTCCATGTATCTTGAGGTAGCATTTTGAGGGGTGAGTACATTTCTACACTGACAAGTGGGTACTGGAAGCAGCAACATTAGGTCTGAGTACAAAATGTAAATCTCTGGCTACACCCTGGCTTCTGATATAAGAACTATACCAACCTTCTGTCTTAAACAATGATGTCCACACCAAACAAGGATGATCTCCATCTTGGAAAGCTGAAAGGGCCATGCCTACATGAGTCAGCAATTTATAGTACTGGGTTGCTGTGACAGTGATTATTGCAATTACTACACAGCAGGCTGCATGCAATTAGCAAATGTTGGGCACTAATTGGTGCAGAGGCCATCACATGTTCATGTGCAAATTCCTACAAAAGCAAGCTGCAATCTCTGCCAACAAACTCAATCACTCTATTGCAGAGACTGACAGAGAGAGAGACATAGACAGAGAGAGAGAAAAGGAAAAAGAAATATTACCAAATTATACAAAGGAAAGGTATGTGACACATATGTATTTACTGGCATGTGGTCGATGTTATTGAAGAACAGTCTACATAATGTGAAAGATTCATATGTGGCAGCAGTACTTCTTTATGCACAGATGTTCTGCTTAACTACTGCTATGGACAATACTGTGTGTACCTGTGGGCAGTGGGACATACCTGTGAAATGTGTAGCTCAGCATTAAATGTCAAAGATCTGATCCATGTTATCTGTGTTCTGTACAGTAGTGTGGCCAATGGCTGTTGGGGGGATTAGCGCTGACATTATATAAACATGGGTGTGACAGAACAACTCATGCATGATAGTCATATTAAAGTGTAGCTTAGCATTGGCAACTGCTGTAGCAGTCTAGTATGCTTATCTAGCATATGTTGCCATATATACCCCCTAATGTTAGTCTGTGTTCATATGTGACACTTGTTTGTGTTGCAGCAAGGCCCAACAGTTCAGCTGTGAGGTCTAGGGACTTAAAACAGTGTGGACCATGTGTGTGTATGCCACACACATACTGAGAAATATATATGTGTCATATATATTCACATCTGTATAGGTACATAGAGCAGGGGACATATTGCAACTGTTTGCCAAGGGGGGAGATATATATGTTGGTGAAGGTTAGTATGCGCATATTTGTATGTAGGTTTTAGTGTGTCACAAACAAGACAGCATACAGTGCTGGTATATGACATGTGGTGGTTAAACACTGTGGGTGGTTTGTTCAGTTTGCAATGTTGAAGCCAATAAGGCCTGCTAAAGCTACCTGGGCTGTGAACACCTTCAATGTATTTATCCCAAGACTGTGTGATTTTATACTGTACACCTTACATCCCTTGTATAATTGATATTCTCACTATGAAAGGTGAAATGTATATATATATATATATATATATATATATATATATATATATATATATATATATACATATGTAGACAAATGGATGTGTATATGTATATATATATATATATATATATATATATATATATATATATATATATATATATTTATTTATTTATATATACTCATACACACCTACATCTACTTGTTGCAATAGATTCTCTGTACTGTTGACTGACTGTGATGGTTAATATGCTTGTGAATACGTCAAAGATATGTATCTGTGGGATAGCTTAGTGGGAAACTGTTTATGTTATGGTATTATGGGTCCTTGCTTTAATCCTAGCAAAAGCTGTGTATTCTGTTGCTAGGCAGAACAAGTGCTATTGCATACAGTGTGATTAAGTCCCTTGGATTTAACTAGAGTGTGTCATTGGAGGCTAAAGCACTACATCTATGATTATTGATTGGTACCGATGTTGAATGCAAATCCTGTGTGTACTGTAGTACTAATTGAAGCTCTGGGCCTGTACAGCAAAGTATGGTGTATGTCCACATTGCTTGCATCCACTGTTTTGTGCGGTCCTGTATTCATCACAGATTACATTTCTCAAGATTAAAGTTGTATAAGTACTGACACACAGTACTGTATGGTACACATTAAAAGCTTATCTGGGTTGTCATACCTTTGTGTCCTTTAATTATGTCTGATGTGTGTGTGGGTATGTCTGTAACATGTCCTTTGACATATGTGTGGTAATACATATAACTGTGTATCTAGCAACATTCATAGTGTACTACAGCAGTATGTGACCTATATTCCCAATTGTGCACATATTTTGGCCACGGGTTTGGCATTAACCAGTTGTGCGGTATAATAGTAATACATTTACTGGACCTTACACTGATTGTGATGGATGATATATTTCTTTACACATCAGCTTGATGTATATCTGCTGTGGCTAGGTGGTGCATTGTGTTGCATACAGTGTGCCAGGTATTCTTGTATAGTCTTATATAGTGATTTTATTTTGTTGCTTTGCAGAACATGGTTCATTAGATAGAGAGTGAGCAAGGTACTTTCAAGCAGTTGTGGGGTGAGCAGTGATAAGTGGCAGTTACAGTGTTTCACTCTCGGTTAGCTTATAGGTTGCTATATATGGCAGTTCAGTGATATCTGTACTGTATAATGTTAAATGTGCCATATGACTTGCTGAGACATATTTTTGTATTTATGCCTTCCAGGGAGCATGGCCCACCACAGGAACCCAAATTACAACAGTGCTGAAGATGATATCATCACTAGCAGTATGATTCAGCACTACCGTCTAATGTTTTCACGAACCAGCCAGGACCAGCAGGAGTGTACTGCAATGTGGCAAGAACTTGTCCGCAGGGTCAATGAGGTAGGCCTGCATAACTGCAAATATGAGCAGATATGCCACCACTGCAGTGATCTTCTCAGACATGTCCGTCAGCGTGCCCCTGATGTGCATAGAGAACAGCTTGCAGCAGGGGGTAGTGTTAATATCCATCCCCCCCTCACCAGTGTGGAGGAGCTGCTCATGAGCCTGGTGGCACCTGCCCAACAACAGCAGCAGACATACACCATGATGGAGGTTGGAGCCACCCAGCAAGCACACATGGAGCATGCAGGTAACAAGACATATCTGTAGACCACTGTTATCTGTATTGGCAGATCATGCATATGTGAGATGTGGAGTGTGTTGTTCAAAGATGTGGAGCCTGTTATTGTGCAATATGGATCATTTGGAACATAATATGTAGCCCTGTAAATGTAAACTGTTGCTGTACTGTAAGATTGCAAACACACAGTAGCAATGCCACAGTTGTGGCCACTGACAAACTGTCTCATCTCTATGTAGGTACCTCTGGGGTGACATCAAGGCAGCGGACAGATGCTGGTGAGTGTATTCTACATTTATTATTGTAAATAAAAAGTGCATGTCATAGTTAAGGTGTAGGCCATGTACACATGTAACACACCTACCCATAATGCATGCTGTGCATGTTTGGTGTAAGAGCACACACATCTCACTAATGTGATTAGCTGCCTCAAACACATGTAATACCCTGACCATCTCAAACAAATGTGGCTAGACTGTAGTGACCATTGGATAGGCACAGTTGATACTCAACATGCACATAACATACACATCTATGTCATACACAGAGCATTTTAACATGCTACACATAAGGATTCCCAAACCCTCTGTAAAGACACACTCCAGTATCCAAAATCTCATCCACACATTACACATAATATACCTGAGGGATAGAGGCCTATCATGGGGCATTTAAACACTCTGCAACACACTACACATTCATGTCAGGGAATGCTCCTTATTGGCCTCCTTACAAACTCACGTAACAACTGGTTGTGTAATGGTGAATTTAGCCAAGGTAGTACAGTTTTGGCACAGCATGATTTCTGCTGGTTTGTGAAACATTTGTAGCCTTGAGTGACCACCTGATGCTTCATGATGATGGCCTATGGTACTACAACCCATCCAGTTATTGTAACCACAGTACTACACATAGCTGTCATTGCTACACACCATAATGATGCGTGTGCACACACATATGCACCTCTAAACAGCATGCATACCAATCACCATTTGCACAACTGACACATATATGTCTTGTGATGCTATTGAGTGGCTAGGTCATATGACACATATTGGGTATGTGTACTGTTTAAATATGCAGTTGTGTTTTAGCATGCCATGTCATGAATGAGACTGGCATGTCCACAATATGATCTACATATTGTCCTCCTAAGCAGACAAACAAGCAACATGCACCTCCAAGCACACACCAAAAAACACATAATACACCAAAGCAGTTTGCCTCACAACTGGCCCTAAGGCAAAACAACATACCCAACACACTAGTAATAGGTGACTCCATAGTCAGGCACACAGATGTTCCACTCACTAGGCTGGACAAGGGGAGGGTTACTGTCAGTTGTCTGTCAGGTGCTATGATCTGCCACATAACACAAGTACTTAGATCACTCCAGAACAGGTATATATATGACGCGGTCTTTGTACATGTCAGTGTGAATGATCTGAGACATACCTCCCAGGACAACATGACAAGAGATATATAGTGGCTGTATGATCATGTAGCCCAGACTGGTATGACCCTGACCTTGAGTAGCATCTTCCCTTCACCTACATGATACTGCAATATAACAGAAAGATGATAAACTTCAACAATTGGCTGAGCTTCTGGTGTCATTCAAAGGGCGTCCAGTCTCTGTCTGCCTAGGATGACATGATAGACATGCCTCGTTGCTTCGCTAGATATGGTTTTCCCCTGTTACCCCTATGCTTCTGAATACTGGCCAAGGCTCTTGCTGTCCCCATATTACCTTTTTTTAGGCAGGGCTCAAAGGTTCATAGGTTCATAGGTTCATAGGTAGGTACTAGGCTATCGGCCCTGAGAACTATAGAAGCCCAGCCTAAAAAGGTACCCTGGCTTTTGCTACCCAAGAAAATTATTTTCCTGTGCCACTGCCAAGCAGAGCCACAGAGGTGATCCCTGGGGTGAATTTCCTATTTCCCATCTAATCATCAAGAGTTTTCTTGAAGAGTGCTAATGAGGAGCTTTGTTTGATATATATAGGTAGTTTATTCTGGAGTATGGGAAGTCTCTGGGACAGGAATCTATCCCTCCGGCATGTTCTGTTTATTGTGGTGACAAGGTTTAGGTCCCTAGAGCGTGTAGCTCGGAAGGATTGGGATTTCTTTAAGTGGAGCATGTCCAAAAGCTCTGGGTTTGACATAGCTTTGTATGTTAGGCAGAGATCACCTCTGAGTAGGCGATATGCGACGGAGTAAAGCTGGATTTTTTTGAGATGGTCTGTGTAGGACATCTGTTTGAGGCCAGTAATCCTCTTTGTGAGGTATTTCTGTGGCCTTTCCAGTTATTATAGATGTCTTGTGAGGTACATACCAAAAGGGGCATTGTACTCTATAATGGGTCTAATAAGTGATGAGTAGAGGAGAACAATGACCTCTTTTTTTCTGGATGAGAATCCTTTTGTGATGAATTGTGCCATGCAGAAGGATTTCCTGACTACTGTGGCGATGTGATTATCAAAGGAGAGACTACTGTCCACCTGTGTCCCTAGGTCTCTTATCACATTTTCAGTGTTAAGTATACTACCGCCTATGTTGTAGTTCATGGGTACAGAGTTTTTACCAAAGGGGATGACAATGCACTTTTTGGCATTGAGCATGAGGCCATGGCTTTGACACCAGGCATCTGTCTCAGTGAGACCTTTTTGTATGATGTCCACATCGTTAAGAGTTTTGATTATGGCTCCTAGTTTGCAGTCATCTGCAGACTTCATTAGCCAAAGACCTTCTGTGTTAGCCTGTACTTCAGTGAAGTAGATACCAAACAGGAGAGGACCCAGGACTGAACCCTGTGGTACTCCACTTGTCACTGGTCTGAAGTCGGATTTGGAGTCTGCTACTTTTACAGTGTAGATTCTGTCAGTGAGCCAGTTGGCAACCCATTTTGTGACATAGGGATCTGTACCTAGTTTAGTGAGTTTATCTATAATTCCAGAGTGGGGGATGGTGTCGAAAGCCTTGGCAAGATCTAGATAGGCTGTGTGAACCACCTTACCCTTGTCTACGGCTTTGGTGACTGCTTCAAAGATGTCTATCAGGTTTAGGAGGCATGATCTGCCTTTTACAAACCTGAACTGGGTGGGGTT
The DNA here is from genome assembly GCF_019279795.1 of Protopterus annectens. Taxonomy (NCBI): domain Eukaryota; kingdom Metazoa; phylum Chordata; order Ceratodontiformes; family Protopteridae; genus Protopterus; species Protopterus annectens. Next base: position 1,080,288,633 of record NC_056739.1, on the reverse strand, counting down.
CAGAGTTTGGAGATTACCAATGTATTTGTTTATAAGTTCCATGATGATACGTTCCATGGCCTTGCAGACCAGGCTCATCAGGCTACTGGGGCGGTAGTTCCCAGCGTTCATGGTGGCTCCCCCCTTGTGGAGTGTGATAACCATCACTGTACGCCATTCAGCAGGCACAAAGCCTGAGGTGAGGATATGATTGGCCATGGTACTTAGGTGAGGGGCCAGTTCGTTCTGTAGTTCATGTAGAACGCAGCCTGGGATATTGTCTGGTCCCATGGATGCTGTGTTCCTGGCTTTGGAGAGTGTGGTTTTTACCTGTGCAGCCGTGATTACAGGAACTTTGCATTCTTCCGGTATAGAGATCTTCTCTTTAATGGGTGAGAGGGGGGTAAAGTTAGCACTGAACCTGTCTGCCAGAATGTTGGCAATATCAGTTGGGTCTGTATATTTAGTGCCATTGTGCTGTAACTCAGGGCAGATCTGAGTATTGCCATTGAGATTATTGACATAGCTATAGAATGCTTTGTGGTTGTCTTTATAATCAGTGGCAATTTTGTTTTCGTAACTAGCTTTGGAGGATTTTATCAGGGATCGCAGCTTCTTACTGAGGATGACCAGGGAGCTCCTACACTCATGGGATTTTACTTTATTTTGCTGCAGTTTCTTCCTTCTGTTGTACAGTTTGTTTATGGCAGGGGATCACCAGATTGGCTTCCTTATTTTGGAGGATAGCATCTTGGTTCTGTTTGGGATAGCACGATTCATGCACTCATGTAAGTGCTTATAAAGTGCAATTGTGTAGGATTCAGTAGTCGTAACTGTATTGTACATCTGCATGGGTGTCATGAAGTTCACCACTTCTGTCTTAAGAAGCATGAAGTTGGCTTTGGAGAAAATTTTTACCATGGTTTCCTTAATGGGGTGTGGGAGCAGCATGTGGATATCTTGGGTAATTAGCTTATGGTCGGATCGGACCAATGAGGCATTGACTTCAGGTGTGGAACACCGGTCACTCAAGACAAACCAAACCCCATAACCAATGCAAATAACCACAAAGTGAGCTAAATGCTACTCATTGCCAGAAGTCTCAGCCTCTAAATGCACACACTCCAGGCACTTCTCATTATGGAGAATATTGATATCTGTGCAGTAACAGAAACCTAGTTCAAGGCTCCAGAGAGCACATCAGCACTACCAGGATACTACTCATTCCATACCTTCCAGCATCAGAACCTGGATCATAGCACATAGGGCGGGGATGTATCCATATTCATCAAGGATACCTACACCTCTCTCTACATCCTCTCTACAGGCTATGTACCCATAGAATGTTGCACAGCAATGTTCTTCCCACTCCACAGGGATGGGGCCACAACAGACCTTTCGCATTCCCGCTCTATGAGCCTGATGAGTCTGATCTGCAAGGCAATGGAGCCAATCATAATGGAAGTCAACAATAAAGACATTGGGAACCTTCACACAGTTGAGCACACCAAGTTTGGCTTTGTTAAATGCAGATCATGCCTCCTGAACTGGGTGGATTTCTTTGAGACAGTTACCCAGGCTACAGATGATTGAAAGTAGCTCCACACAGCCTACCTATACCTCACTAAGGCCTTTTTACAACATTCCCCAGTCAGGTATCATAGATGAGCTCACCAACCTGGGCATAAATCCATACATCACAAGATGGATTGCAAACTGGCTCACAGATAGATCCCACAAATTAAGAGTTGCTGGCTACATGTCAGACTCTAAACCGGTAACAACTGGTGTCCCCAGGGTTCAGTCCTGGGGCCCCTCCTGTTTGGTAGATACTTCTCAGAAGTACATGCCAACACAGGAGGGTTGTGGTTGACTAAGTTTGCTGGGAACTGTAAAGTGTTTGCCATAATAGATTCCCCGGATGACACAAATATTCTCCAGAAGGGACTCTATGAGACAGATGTGTGGTGTCAGAATCATGGCCTCAAGCTCAGTGTGAAAGAATGCATAGTAATCCCCTTTGGGGAAAACAAAGTACCCACAAACTACCACATAGGTGTAACCCCCTAAAAACTGACAAAGTAATAAGAGATCTGGGGACACAAGTAGATAGTCATCTTTCCTTTGACAACCATGTTGCCAAAGTGATTAGGAAATCCTATGTGGCCCACCTAATCAACAAAGGGTTTGCATCAGGATCAAAAGAGGTAGTGGTGGCCCTCTACTCTTAAGTCATCAGACCCATCATTGAGTACAATGCACCATTTTGGATGTACTCAACTAGGCATATCCAGCAGCTGGAGAGACCACAGAGGTACCTCACCAAGAGGATTACTGGCCTCAAACAGTTGTGTTATACAGCACAACTGGAAAAACTAAATATGTTCTCTGTTGTGTACTGCATACTCAGAGGCAAACTCTGCCTAACATACAGAGCTATGTCCAACACATAACTGTTGAACATGCTCCATCTAAGGGAAACAAACTTGAGTCACACTGCACACTCCAGGGATATGAACCTCATCACAACAATGAATACAACATGCTGGTGGGATAGAGTACCATCCCAGAGACTTGCCTTGCTTTGGAGCAGAGTCCCAATGTACATCAGACAGAGCCCCTCACTGACACTCTTCAATAGGAACCTTGATGAGTGGATGGGAAACAGACAATTCACACCAGGGATCACATCAGCAGCCCCACTAGAATGGGGCTTAGGGTACTAACTATTAGAACTAGGGCTTAGGAGACTAACCAATAGGGTGGTGAAAGCTGCACAACTTGCCTAGGCTAATATACGCCTTTGTGAAGATAGTCTACTACATACCTATGAACCTATGTGACAGGTACATGTCTACAGATAGTAGATGTGTACTTCATTGCACAGTCATGTTGTACAGCAGGTACATGCACCACATACACTGTAATGCTTACAGATACTGGTGGCTATTATGTACAGTGGGTGAGATGTGCACCTCATGTCTTTTGTGCCATTGGGATATGTGCTGGGTGGGACAGTCCTGGATGGCTCCCTGTCATGGTCACCCTCTTACACACATCTCTGTCCATCCATCTTTGGCTTATTATACTGTGTTTCCCCTACATATATAGGTACATAGGTATGTAATAGGCTATCTGCCTGAAGGCATATTTTAGTATGGTAGAATGTGCAGCTATCACCACACCTGGGGTTAGTTCCCTATGCCTCTGTGTATTACAGCTGATGAAGTGATCCATGGTGTGACAGTTTAGTTTCACATACACTCATCAAGGCTCCTCTGGAAGAGTGTCAGTGAGGGACTCAGCTTAATGTAGTTTGGGAGCCTGTTCCAAAGCAAGGGAAGTCTGTGAGTTAGTAATGTATCCCTTCAACATGTTCTATTTATTGTTGTGATGACTATATCCCTAGAGCATGTGGCATAGTGAGCTTGGGTTTACTTCAGATAGAGCATGTACATCAGTTCTGCATTGGACATGGACCTGTCTGTTGGGCAGAGATCGCCTGAGTAGACGGTATGCAACAGAGTAGAGACTGAGTTATTTCAGTCTTGTTGCATGAGGCAAATGTTTGAGGCCAGTAATCCTCTTGTTGAGGAACTTCAGTGGTCTTTCCAGCTACTGAAGGTGTCTCGTTAGATTCATCGCAAGTGTGTCGCTGTAGTCTCTGATGGGTCTGATGACTGATGAGTAGATGGAACCTCCTTTGACCTACATGCAAAGACTTTGGCAATTTGTGGGAACACATAGCATGATTTTCTAACCACTTTGTGAATGTGTTTCTGAAAGTAGAGATGACTATCCACATGTGTCCATAGATCTCTTATTATTACCTCCATATTTAGGGTGTTGGCACCTATGTGGTATTTGTATGACTATAGCTCAAGGCCATAATTTTGACACCACATCTGTCTGACTGAGACCCTTTTTAAGGATGTCTCTGTTGTCCCAAACATCGATTATGACAACCTTTTTGCAGTCATCCACAAACTTTGATAACCATAGCCCTCGTGTGTTTGACTGTACTTTTGAATAGTATACACCAGACAGGAGGGTTCCTGGACTGAGCCATGGGGGACAACAGTGGTTACCAGCTTACAGTCCAACAGGGAGACCACAATTCTTACCTTGTGGGATCTATCTGTGCCCCAGTTGGCAATCCATCAGATGACATATACGTTTATGCACAGGTTGTTGATTTTGTGGATACGCCATGTGTGTGGGATGTTGGAAAAGGTCTTTTCAAGGTCTATGTAGGCCGTCTGGAGCTCATTTCATTGATGTATGTCCTGGGTAACTGCCTTGCAAACTGTCTAGCAGGTTTAGGGACCATGATCTGCCCCTGACCAAACCAAAATGGATAGGGTTGGGTGTTTGTAGGCTCCCAAAAGCTCTGTTTATGAGTTCCATAATGATGGACTCCATGGCCTTGTAGATCAGGCTTATTAGGCTTATAAGACAATAGTTCCCATGGTCTGTTGTGCACCAACACTTGTGGAGTGTGCCAAACATTGCTTTAACCCATTCAATAGTTTCATATCCTGTACAGAGGGTGAGTCTCAACAGACTGTTCAGGTGCAGGGTCTGTTTGTTTTGGGGTTCACATATGACACAGCCAGGGACACCAAGTCATCCCATAGACGCCATGTTTTTAGGTTTGGATAGAGCTGTTTAACCATTGTATATGTGATTTCTGGGTTTTCACAATCTCCAGGTATGGTAATGGGCCCTTTTGTCAGTGATAGGGGGAAAAATATGTATGAACCTGTCTGACAAGATGTTGGCAATGTCAGTCGTGTACATGTATTCATTTACACATTGCACTAACTCAGAACATATATGAGTTTGCATTGATATTTATGACATAGCTAAAGAAAGCTTCATGGTTCTCTATGGAATCTTTGGCAATATCTTTGGCAGAGCTTGGCTTGGATAATGTTAGGAGTGCTCATTGTTTCATGATGATACTGATCGGAGATTTATTGATCTTCTTTGTATTTTAACTTTCTTTGAACAACTTAAGTACTTGTATTACATAGTTTGATTATGACAGGGGTCCAATATATTATATGGGTATGTTTTCATATCACTGTGTGCACAAGGCAGGATTGGTGAATAGTGACATGTGTCTGGAGTAAGAACTGCAACTGCCAGATATGTGTGGCCCACTGCTGTACTCAGACATGGCCTAAGTGTGTGAGCATGCCCAGTATGATCTTTCAGTATGTTGTTGACTGAAATTTGCAAAATTTGTTTAAGTGTGTGAGCATGCCCACTATGGGCATATATACTATGTTGTATCTTTCGGCTTTTCCCAGTTAGGGTCGCCACAGCGGAACTCTGGTCTGCTAATGATTGGCAGTAGATTTTTATGTACCGAGTTGCCAACCCTGACGCAGAACCTTCAACGAAGGTACGCCCATTCATGCATGTCTCCACACAGAAGACACTTTAGCTGAGAATCGAACAGGACAACGTCATACTGTGAGGCGACAACGCTACCGCAGTACCACCACTTATATACTATATGAGTGTGAAAAATCGAGTTGTTTTTTACGTCAGGGCTCACCTTTGTGTTGTACATCGACAGGAAGCATGCTGTGCCCGCAGGGCTTCCATGAGTCAATTTGCATAGACTTATCAACATTTCTACAAACAGGGGGGACAGCTATTTTTTGTACATTTCTACCCGGGGGGCACACCTGATTGTTACTCTGGGTGTACATAGGATGAGAGGTACACCTGACACTTACACACATTTGCTAGGCCTGCACTGCTATGTCAGGTACTCCATTTCAGCCTGTACTGTTGCCTATCGTACTGGCTTGAGGCATACCACTGTACTAGAGACCTTAGCTTCCAATTACACGCATGTTAGTTTGTGACTTCATAGCCTACCCAACCCACATCACACTGCCTGGTCTGCTGTTATCTGTCTGCATAGGCCTGGGGGGAGGTTACCCATATGCCTCTTCAGAGGGCATGATACAGCATTTGTTTTTGTTTGCGTTTGTCTACAATTGTCCTGCTGGCTGTGACTATTAGGTATGTGACCCCCCCCCCGACTGGTATGTGTGAGTGACTTAAGTTGTGTCTGTGCCAGTGAAATGCTATCATGGATTAGTGGTTCAGTACTGTGAGTATAGTGCACAGTATCCTGTGTTTGAGCCCTGTCACTGCTTTTTATTTTCCTGCTGGGCAGACCTGACTGGTTAAGGAACAGTAAAGCAGGTGTGAGCGTGTTTACCTGACATTGCCCAACTTTGCCTGACTTTGCCAGACTTTGCTCAACGTTGCCTGACGTTGCACTGGTTAGAGTGGTGCGCAGCTACGCGCAATTGTATTTAAATATGCTCAAAACTGGTAAAATGTGCTTAGCAGTGCTTTATATTGCTTAAAATAGGGCACTCATGCCTCAGATGGTGCTGCAGGGCTGCCTATGTCAGATTAACATAGTACACTCTCTATACATGTTTGAAAACAGGTAGTGTCAAGTTAGGCATCCCTTTAACTGTATGTGCGAGCCAGAGAGAGGTGTCATTTCCAGGATTCCTACTGAGTCAGTGTATGTGCTATGCGTTGCCTCTTTGCCAAGGCCAGGGCATACCGGGCACGCCTCCTTCTGCCTACTGGGGTAGGCTCAGGTTGTTCCTCCTCCGAGTCACACTGTGCCTGTGCAGGCCTTGGCAATGGTGGGGGGGCTGTTTGGCCCTGCCCCATGCTGTTCCTGCTGCAGCTGTTTCCACAGGATCATATTATGTAGCATGGCACATACCATAACAATTTGGGTACATGTAGTTGGTGAGTACTGCAAGGCTCCACCAGATGTGTCCAGGCACCAGAGCCATGACTTGTGCATCCCAAACACACGCTAAATTATGTTTCTTGTTTGTGTGTGTGCCTCATTATGGAGTTCTTGTTCAGGTGTGTGTGCATTTCTGATGGGTGTCATCAGCCACGGCTCCAGTGCATATCCAGCATCTCCCACTTGGTGACCATCAGGGATGTCCTCACTGGCAAATCTCTGGTACAGCTGTGTCAGATGCCAGATGTGGGAATCGTGATAGCTTCCAGGGCAGCCAGCACACACATTCATTATTATGCCCTGGGCATCGCACATGACCTGGCTGTTGATGGAGGGGAAGCCCTTGCGGTTGATGTAGACCCTACCCTGCTCACTGGGTGGTGCTTTGATGCATATGTGCGTGCAGCCTATTGCACCCACTACCTCAGGGTATTCTGCTGTTTGGTGGAAAAGACGCATATTGCTGGCCAATGCCTCATGGGAATTGGGGAAATATACATGGTCACCGACATGTGCTGACATGGCATCCAGGAACTGGTGGAGTACCCTGGATGCTGATTCCTGTGAAATCCCCATCATATCACCAGTTGGTCTTTGGAAGGTACCTTTAGCTAGTATTCTTAGGCCAACACATACCTTGGTATCCACTGGGATGGGTTCCCCTCTGTTGGTTCTGTGTGTGAGGTGTGGCCGGCACAGCTCAACAATTTGCTGTAGGAGGTCTCTGTCCACCCTATAGCGCTCCACTATCTCCAGCTTATGTAGCCCCTGGTAGGCTACCCTGGGTCTGTACACTCTTCTCTGTCTCCTCACTGTGGGTTGCTCAGCAGCATTCACAACATCACCACCCTCAGCACCTTGCACATGTTGGTTTATGATAACAAGAGCAGCCCCTAACATTTTGTCTTACTTAAGCTTTTTAAGCTTTCCCTCTTTGTATACTGCAGTGTTACAGAGTTCTTGAGAAAGAAAAGGGGGGAATGGTGTTTGCAGAGTTTAAAGTGCTGGGCTTGGCTGGGCTAGTCTGCTGCCTGTGTAATTGGCTGATTTTGATATATTTCTTCTGGCAGCTCTGCTAGTTCTCCTTGGTTAACTTCTTACTACTTCTTTTCCTTCCTTTTGCCTTTCTGTTTCCGCCCGGCGGGGGGGAAGTGCCACACAAACAAGTGCAAACGTGCACACATGCTGTGTGCATGTTTGCAAGGAGTTTCCTATCTTTTAACAGTGTGCACCTTCGGTTTGAGGTTTTCAAATAGGACAACTGTAGGCACACCTCTTGCAATCCTGAGCAACTCATGGCAAACACAAGCCACTGTGCTCCAATTAGCTTACAGCTTGTCTGACACACACCCTCATTATATCACCTATATTATAGTCTTCTACTCACCTACTCTTAATCTTACATTCTTGGGACATGCCTCACATGCTGGGGAAAATTGGGATTCACTATCCTTATCCTCATTTGCATATGATTGCCTAGTAATGCATGGTTACGTCTCTCACACTAAGCTCCCCCTCCCCCTTAGCAACCACTAGTCAGTAGCCATGTTGTCTTCAGTCTGCCATTCACCTGCATGGCAGAATAAGCTTTTAGTGAAAATGCCTATTTTTGGCTTTTTTTAATGATTTTCTTGTTTTTTTAAAAGCTGCACATTTGTGCGGTGCTGCAATATGCTTAAATATTGGAGATCAGGGAAAAAATGTTGTCTTCAGTCTGCCATTCAACTGCATGGCAGAATAAGCTTTTTAGTGAAAATGCCTATTTTTGGCTTTTTTTTTAATGATTTTCTTGTTTTTTTAAGAGCTGCACATTTGTGCGGTACTGCACTATGCTTAAATATTGGAGATCAGGGAAAAAATGTTGTCTTAAGTCTGCCATTCACCTGCATGGCAGAATAAGCTTTTTAGTGAAAATGCCTATTTTTGGCTTTTTTAGAATTATTTTCTTGTTTTTATAAGCACTGCACATTTGTGCGGTGCTGCGCTATGCTTAAACATTGGAGATCGGGAAAAAAAAGTTAAATTGTTATATTTTTAAACATTTTATAATGCCAATGGCATTATATTTGGCCATTGGCATGCTTCCTCAACTGTATGCATCCTTTATTTGGAGCTGTCATAGCTCCGTTTAGCTATTTGCAGAAATGTACACCGTTACCAACGGAGTACATTTCTGCAGCTAACACTAATCTTCCACGGACAGGTTAGTGTTTCCTGGATCGCAAATTTACCTCATTTGCATGGCTTTCACCAGCAAATGAGGTAATTTGTATACCATGACGCTGTCCGTGCAAGAGTAGCTTTAGCATCTCTCGTGCACGCCACTGCCGGCTGTACCTGGATTGCACGGCAGACATATTGCCGGCGTGAGCTCCTACACTCTTCTTGAACTCCGTGCAAGCTTTCATAAATCTGGGGGAAAGATTATTACGCTTGTGGCACTACAGGTATAGTTTACCTAAAAAATGTCACAGTTGTCCAGAATTTTATGTAGGAAAAGCTAACATTGTTTTTAAGAAATGTACTTACGAACATGTTTTGATATTTCAAAATATAATGAAAAAAAGTACATTGAGTAAGCATGCTTGGGTTTGTGAACAATTGTCAGAGTTTATTTTTTAAAATTTTGTAACTCTGGTGGCAGTTATTGGGTTGAATGATTGTTCTTCCATTAGTAGTATTTTAAAGTTATGTAACACTAGGATTTGATTTATTTGTTTATGATATTATACTTATAGTTAGCACTTTAAAGTTCATTCATATAATGTTTTTTATCACCTGAAATAGGCTGACATTCATAGTCATTATGCAAATGCGTAAAGGCAATCTGGGATGTTTGCGTGTTTGTGCAAATCACAGAGGCCATTTACACTAAAGGATGATGGCCATGTGTCAGTTTAAGCAAATGAATAAATAATGTGATGTAAATCCTCATATGCTAGTAAGTCCTTCTCCTGCCTGTTTGTAATTCATAGTCATAATTTGCTGCATTTCCTTGCTTTGCACAGATTTGTTATAAAAGGCAGAATCACTTCTTTTGTATCTACTTTGCAATCTGTGAAGATGCTTCCCCTTGCTGCTAGCCTTGCTATTTCCTGATGTGAGCTGCTTGTCTTGATGTAGTCAAACCTGCTTATACCCACCCCACCACACCTCTCAACTGTCCTTAGTTTGGAGGAGCATTCCCATTTTCAGGCCTGATTTTGTGGGTCCCTATTTTTGAAGGCTTGATTTTTCTCCTTCACATGATTTTCGGAATCCCCTTCATGACATGTAATTTTTGAAGCTATCTAGTACGCAGAAACCAGATTACATGACCAACATTGTGGCATCAATAATTTAAAGAAATAAGCAAAAATAAATGATCTTGTGTGGTACAATTTTGTGATACAGTTAAAGTCTACAGATTTTACAATGTCTCTTTAATAATGCTCTTATAATTTCCATCATTTTGTCATTCCTTGTTTTGTGTCTTTTATGGGGTGACACATTTCTCTGAGATGCTTTGTGAAGTATATTGCATCCATGTTGCAATTAGGGCCCCATCTGGTCCAAATGGGAAGAGGTACTGCAATGGGAAGGGCTACCATTCTATCAAATGACAGGTAGTGTGTGATGTGTAAGGGTGCATTACCCTGTCTGCCCAGCACCCTGGCAGTGGGCACGATTCCCATATCTCACTCACTAACTCACTCTACCACCTTTTCCTGCATGATGGGATGCCCAGTGGTCATCTTGTTGGTAAGTGGAAAAATATTATTTTTTACCATTTAAGCAGTTATTCCTAGTAAAGTGTATTGCTTAAAACTAAGCTTTTTTCTTTGTTTATTTTTTCTCCCTCCCCTTTCTCTCACTCTCTCTTATTTTTCAGTTTATGCTAGATATCCATTGGAGCCATGGCTCATGACACATGTGAAAAATCCAAATGGAGCTGCAGAAGATAATTTTAATACAGCCCTGTCACAGACCCATGCTGCCATTGAGAGAGTCTTCTGCATGTTGAAAAGTAGATTTAGGTGCCTAGATGAGTCTGGGGGTGCCCTTCAGTATGACCCAGCTACTGCATCTAGAATGTTTACTGAATGTTGCATTCTGCTTAATGAGATCATGCTCTAGTGTGGTGGTGGTGAAGTGACCTATTGTTGTTGCTGCAGCTACTAGTTGCAGTCCTAGTATGACTAATGATAACCATCCAACAGCTGCACAGGTAAAGATGTGGCATCTAGACCAGAATGATAGACAATAACATTCAAGTTAGTGTTTCCTGTCTTGTAATACACAAAAAGCATAAGTGATGCATGTAGTGCTATGTGTAGGCTATGCTGTGTGGTGCATGGTCTACCTTCACTGTTCATTAGACATTCCCTCTTATCTTATATCATTTTTTGTTGTATTATGCAATGTTTACTCAGGTTTAAGTTTTGCATATTTGAAATGACTTACTATTCCCTGTTAAGGTACATTACCATCAGATTATTTCATTTTCTCATATACAATAAGTTGTGTCTTCCAAGACATAAATCATCATTTTTGCAGTTCTGAGGGTGAAGTGGCAGTAGTACTAGTTCAAATGGCAGGATACTGATGTATTATTTTTTATTTTTAAGGGCTGTTTCTTAATAGTGTGTATTTCTTGTTTTATGTTCTCTGTAACTGTTAGCTATAACAGTGATAATGGATAATGGTATAAATCAGTGCAACCTTAATTTTATGATGTCCAGTTTTCTTTTCAGGTGTTTCTTTTAATTGTAAGCAGTGTCATTTTTAAAAGAAATGCAAGCAGATGCAAAGTGTATTCATACTGGGTTACATTCTGCACTCAAATATTCTATCTTTTTCTTCTATTTAATAACTCATTGGCCTTAAAATTAAACACTAATATCTCCGTGTAAAAGTCATATTGTAAGTACTGGAAATGTCTAGCTTGAATCACAGTAGGTCAAGGTCAAATATGTCATACACAATATTTCTTAAAGATAGGATAGGTAAAGGTGCATGTGATCTTGAGGAGGGCTTGTCTTGTCAGCTGAAATGGTGAGCTGCTGTAATGGCATGACCTACTTGATTCAGAAGATCCTACAGACATTGATCTCACAGGGCAGTGGGAATAGGACTTTCAATAAGAGGTTCTGCTACATTTAGATGAATGCTGACATGGCCTACATGAAATCTGTTGTGGATTTTCCCCTCTACTAGTTGCACTATCTTCTTGAGATGCACTTGCAGTGTGATGTGATGTGCCCCCATATGTCTGGACAGTTCCTCTGCCCCTGCCAAAACTGACTATTATTTGAGTTTATAAGTACTCACTAGTGTATGAATGGAGTTAGATATGAATGCTTCATGCGCCAACATACTATGAATCAATGTGATCATGGCATTATCCCTTCTCTCTGCCATTTCCATGTAGTGCTGGAAATCCTGACATACACAGTGGAGGACTCTAACCATTTCTAGCTGACATTATGGCAGTGCACTGAGCCTTAACAATGTCATGGAACAGTTGCTGCTGGGAAGCCAATGCTTTATGTTTTTTTCTGAAGTAGCTGTGACATATGCATGCAGCTGTCACCCCTTTGTAAAGGTGTCAGTGTGGACAATGCTACCTCTGAATTTCTGGCATCATCCAGAAGGTGCTCCTGTGGGTTTACAGATAATGGTGTAGAGGTACACGGGCTTTCTCCCTGTTCAGTGTATAGTGTAACATCACCATGTACTCTTTACTATGTGATCCAGTGGCACTTCCTGTAAAGTTGTGAAAATGTTGCAGGTTGTAAGATTTTGGCACTAAACTCAGAGACTGTGTACCACTTTCCTCAGAATGCCTCATAAATATAACTATGTTATCATCTTCATCATCATCAGCCATTCTACTGCTGATATCCTCTAAATTTATTAGTATAGTTGAATGGTTTGTTTCTGCTGCTGACCCTGTAAAGAGTTAATTGAATACATTATTATTCAGATACTGGCATTCACTACTGTATGCTGTGTAAAAAGGTATGCAGGACACTTACCATGCAGGCTCGGTTCAATGTCATCATGTGCAGAAGTGGATGATTCACCTGTTAATAGTAATTGTCATGTGTTACAAGTAATCATTCCATTTCGGCATTTAATTCCGTATATAAATAAGTTACTGTTGTCTAAATAACCTTCCTAAGCAAATGTCTGTTGATGCTGCAGACATAGGTTGATAGATTATTACTAGGCTAACTGTCCTTATGGACTATTTTAAGCCTAGCCAATTACCCCATGTAAGAATCAAACCCTGCACCTTGGGTCTGTAAGGTAAACACCTTAAACATTATGCCAATCTCCAATGCCTGCTAGCCAGTGTCCATAACACCTCTGATTATGCCAGTGTCATTGTCATCTGTGTCACAATCATCCCCATGAATGGAGAGGATATACTCCTTTTCAAGTGTTAAAGGATAAATGTTTAAGCCCCCCCCCCCCCAGTACTGCTATGGGCAATTGCAATCTGCCTGCTTTTGCTCTGGTTCATCCTAATATATCATTGGCTGCCTTCTTGCAGTGTGTTAATGTGCAGTTCCTTCCACCAACAGGATTTATAGCCATGACTGTGTGGTTCCATGTCTTTGTAATCTCAGCTTGTTTGGGTACCTCATTTTCCAAAAAGGTGTATGCTATATGCCCTAAGGGTTGCCATGAGGATGCTGTTCTCATGGCTAAAACTGTCCTTTCTCTGTCTAGATCCCTGATGCTGCACCAGTCATTTATTTAAAACAATATGTCCAAGTCATATACTGAAACTTTTGATCAACTCATCAACCAAGCAACACAACAATGAAAGCATTCCTGCTTTCATCACAAAGAAGACACAACACCCATATTCATATACACATGCAGAGTCCTAGCCCAGCAAGTTAAAGCTGTGTTGCAGTAATCTATGCAGCTCCTTCAGTATATTCATACCAGTATTGTAAGCATTTGGCTAATAGAGTTGTATCCTTCTCTTAACACTTTCCTGTATTCATTCTGTCTCTTTTCATTAAGGAAGGGCACTCAGAAATTCCCCAGTAAAGCAGCATGTATCTTGATACAACAATATATTCTTGGATCACACTAGAATCACTTCAAATTACATATTCATGTCCTGTGTAGCATAATCACTAAATGCCATCAAAATAAATTTCCAAAATATCTTTCACCTTGTGGTTATGATTACTTCCATATGCATTTCCAGTGCTGTTATCAGGAAGTCCCATTCATAAACGATACTCATTTCATCAGTATTTACACGAATCATCTGCACCTGTTCATCAGATCAATAAAAGAAACACTGCATGAACAGCTTCCAAATAATTTCTAATATTTTTACTATTTATTTATTACTTGATTAATTTTGAGGTTTCCTAAACCATTTGCCACCTGTCTCAAGTGAACATAAGTTAATATAGTGGCCTTAAAATTATTCATGTAAATAAATTCAGGATAATTTCTGCATGTTGTATGTGAATTAGGCTTTGTTAGCTTATCTCTATGAATCACCACAATATGTTAGAATGCAAGTCAACAAATGTACATAACCAGGCCTCGGGTAGTTGCAAACATGCTGTACTGAGCTGCAGAGACCTCAGCTGTCTGTGTGAATGCTCAAACAACCTTAGTAATTGTCTAATGTCCCTATTATTAGAAAAGGGAAAATGGAGTCAGATACAGTTGAGTCTACATAATCATTAAGCATAAGCCAAACCCATCCTGGATAATCTGACACATGTCATCACCTCAAATCGCTCAATAGTTAATATAAGTTCATGACACACACAGGAAGATTTGTTTATGCAGAAAAGAAAAAATATAGAAACAATGATTTCTACTAATGTAATACTGAAAAAGGTATGCTCAAAGAAATTATTAATATGTAACAGGTTTATTATTCAAATAAAGATAACAACAGTAAATTAGAGAAGCGGAAACAGATCTCTGCAACTTAAAAAGTAATAATTTCATAACAGAATTTAGTCAGCGTGAAAATGAAATATGAATGTATTCCTATCCAAAACAAAAAAAATCTATGTTACAAAACAGTTCGGTAAAATCAAACTTATGAAAAATCCCAAGAAAAGGCCAGCACAGCAGTGTGGTAAAAAACATTAGTTTTAATGTATCATAAACACATTAAACATATTAGGGGTAGGGTTGAATAAAAGTCCAATCCCCACAAAAAAATCAGACCGCTTTTGGCTTTATTAGCCTTCCTCAGTGTTAAACAAAATAACAAGAGCACATAGCTATTTATACAAATCCTAATAATTAGACAAAAGTGCCCATTAGTTAGTTATAGATACTCATTTAATCCAGGGGGCAAAAGCCCTCCCAACTTAATTATCCACTTTTTCTCTTTAGAATTAAATATGGAATGCCATCCAGATTTATTACTTCTATCCCCATTTTTCTTGCCAATAACAGTGAATCTGAAAGAGGCAGTGTGGTGTTTTAATGTATGTTTATAAAGGGCGTTAGACTGTCTTTTGTTTCTGATATCGCTGATATGTTCAGTGATACGTAACTATAAAGGTCTAGAGGTCTGCCCAATATAAAATGCAGAACATGAACATATGGCAAGACATACAATCCAATCCTTGCTACAATTTGATAGGAATTTTATATCATAAACCAAAGCAGTGTTTTTACTTGTAAATTGTTTTGATTTTGCCACCCTTGGGCAATATGTATAATGTCCACAGGGGGTACATCCATATAATATATCTCCTGTGACCTCAACAAAAAGAAAATTAGCACTTGTCCCCAAGGATCTCAGACAATCTATGGTCCACCAACAGAATGTTCCAATGTCTATTGATAATATCCATAAATGCCCCAGTATTTCAAACAAAAGTCATAACTAACCTCAAATTAAATACCTCCCCAAGTTGATGTTCCCTGTAAACTAACAAATTCCTCCTGTCCTGAGTAGAGGCCCAATTGCTGGCAGAAATGATGTTTCCATGTCCACTCTTGAATCTGTGAACAAGATCATTTCTATAGTATTCATAAGTTTGTGTATCGGAGCACACCCATCTAAGCCAAATAAATTGAGATTTAGGGATATTCCGGATGATATGTTGAGGGTGGAAGCTGGTGGCATGAAGTAATGAATTATATTGAGGATATTTGTGATAGATCTGAGTATTCAAAGTGTTGTCAGCATTCCTGGTGATCAAAACATCCAGGAAGGTAATCTGTTGTAGATGATAATTGACCTTAAACTCAATCCTCCAATTGTTCTCATTTAAATACTCAACAAATTACTGTAGATATACACTATCAGCCTTCCAAACCATACGACAATTATCCAGATACTGTCTCCATATATCTATCTCTTCAAGACATATGTTATGATTAGGGTCATAAATGAGTTTCTCTTCCCAATATGCCATAAATAAATCAGCATAGATGGGTGCAAAAGATGCCCCCATTGCTGTACCCTGCACCTGCCAAAAGCATTGGCCATAAAAGTATAATACATTTTTGGTAAGTACATGTTCATCTAGACAAACTAAGAATGTATTGAAACCTGACTGATATAATTCACATTTGTCCAACAAGTACTGTAAGGCCAACAGGCCCGCCAAGTGTGGAATGTTAGTGTACAAGGCAGTAACATCCAGGGTGTAAAGGAGCCACCCTAATTGCAACTGCATATCAGAAATGATACGCAGGAATTGTGTCATGTCTTGTATAAGGGCTCTGATACATCCCAAAAGGGGTTGAAGATATTTGGTCAAAAACTGTGAGAGAGGTTCAGTGAGAGAACCCCTATCTGACACTATAGGTCTCCCAGGCAGATTTTTTAGATCATTACTAATCCTGGGAAGCAAGTACAAATATTGAGATTTTGGATCCTGTACCATAAGATGATATAGATCTGAATCAGTGATGATGCCCTCTTCCTTGGCTTCTGATAGAAACCTGTCAATTTCCACCATAAATCTAGGGGTTGTATCTAGGGGCATATGCATATAATATCTACCATCTTTCAATTGTTTTTGAGCCTCATTATAATACATATCCCAATCTTTCTCAAAGATCTACACTTTAATTTTTATGACCACCCAATTCTTCCCCATGATCTCTCAAAGATGGAACAAGAGGTAGTTATGAATCTTAAAAATAATAAGTATTTGGTGATCCTACTGGCTGATAAGGGTGGAGCGGTGGTGGTGATGAACACTTTGAATACTCAGATCTTCATGCTACCAGTTTCCACCCTCAACATATCATTCTGAATATCCCTAAATCTCAATTTCTTTGGGTTAGACAGGTGTGCTCTTATACACAAACTTATGAATACTATAGAAATGATCTTGTTCATAGATTCAAGAGTATGGGTTATAAACATGGAAACATCATTTTTACCAGCAATTGGGCCTCTACTCAGGACAGGAAGAATTTCTTAGTTTATTTATTTATTTACATTTGTTTACCAGGAAATTCCGACTGGACAAAGGTCCTTTTTCAGTGGATGCCTGGGGAGAAAAGCTCCACATCATGTACATGATGAATAGAGATACAAAGTTGTAACAATAGTAAACAACATTACAGGTTGTTGGCTTTAATACAACAACAAGATATTGATTATCAACAGTATATATAGTAAATGTTGTTAAGTTAAGATAGTTTCTTGTCGTTTATAATATTAGTAACAAAGTTGTCAGACAAGATGTTAAAGTATGTAAAGGCAACTAGCTATTTCTGATTATGGTTAGTAGTGGCAGTAGTATAGTTGGATTAAGAGTCTAGGTGGGGGGGGTAAGGGTGGGGGTGTTAGTCTGGATTAGAACAAGGACAAAGCCAGTGCAAATTTAAGTGGAATTTGAGCACATTCTTGCAAAGACTGCTGGAAGGTAGAGTAGTTATAGAGGGTGGAAGGTTGTTTCAAAGTTTAGCTATGGTACATGAAAATATGGCTTATCCTGCTGAGTTTTTGGGTTTGATAACAGTGAGTTGATTTTTGTTGCTTGATCTTAGGGGCCCAGTGAGGTGATAGGGTTGGAGAAGGGTTTGAAGGGAAGGGGTGTTAAGGGAGTGGTTAATAAGTTTATGAGCGAGGGTGAGTTGATTAAAGTGAAGGAGTTGTGGGAGTTTTAGCCAGTTTAGTTCTTTAAGGGAGATACAATGATCGCTGCGGTTGGAGGTTCCAGTGGCAAATTTAGCAATTTTGTTGTAACAAGCATCCAGCTTGTGTAGGTCTGTCTGTTTAAGGTTGGTAAGTATGGGGGATGCATAGAGTAGGGTGGAGATTAGCTGGGAATTGTCTATGGAGATTCTAGCCGCCTTGGTTAGGAATTGGTGGCTTCGATATAATGCACCAAGTTTCTTGTGGACTTTTTTTATTGTGAGAGATATGTGAGTGTCAAATCTAAGTTTGTTGTGTATTTCCACACCGAGTAATTTTGTGTGTTCTGATGGAGAGACGATGGTATTGTATTTGGCAAGAATGTTGAAGTGGGGGGTGTTTTGGGTGGCTTTGGAAGGTTGGAACAGGAGACGTTTTGTCTTACTTGGGTTGAGTAGGAGCTGAGCATTGGATAGCAAGCTTTCTACAGAAGAGAATGATTCCTGTGTGATTTGTTGTAGTTCTGGTAGAGTGGGGGCAGAGCAGATGAGAGTAGAGTCATCTGTGTACTGTATAAGAGATGCTTGTGTGGTGGCAGTATGTAGGTTGTTAGTGAAAAGTGAGAATAGCAGAGGGTCAAGGATAGACCCTTGGGGAACTCCAAGAGTAACTGGGAGGTGAGGTGATATGTTATCATCCCAAATTACTCATTGCTGGTGTCCGTGTAGACAGATGTGGAAACAGTTGCAGGCTGATTGTGAGAAGGAGAGGTTGGGGAGAGTAGAGGGTAGTAGCTCATGAGATACCATGTCAAAGGCCTTTGAGAGACTAGAAATATGGAAGTAGAGAAGAGGCCATTGTTTTTGTGATGAAGTATAGTGTTGGTGAAGGAGAGCAGAGTGGAGGTAGTGCTGTGATATGGCCTGAAACCATGTTGAGTTTTTGAGAGGAGATTATTAGTTAGGAGGTAGTTGGAGACCTGGGTGTTGATACATTTTCAAGTATCTTGGAGAGAGGGGAGAGGATAGCAATGGGGTGGTAATTGGAGAGGTCAGTGGAGGGGGTGCCTTTGTGGAGGGGAATGATGTTGGCTATTTTCCATATCGAGGGAACATAGCCTTCTGTTATGGAACAGTTGATTAGAATTGAAATTGGGTAGGCTAGTGTATCAGCTACAGTTTTCAAGTATTCAGAGGGAAGGTTGTCAGCTGCGAGTTTGGTGGGTTTAAGTTTTGACAATAGTCTTTTTTTGTTGGAGGTAGGTACTGAGGTGAAGAAGAAAAGAGGAGTGGGGGTTTAGGGTTAGGAGTTGAGGGGCTGTTGTAGGTTAGTATTGTTTGTTTAGTGATTTTATAGTTTCAGTGAAGTGTTTATTGAAGGATTCAGCAATACTGCTGGAGGAGGGGGGAATGGACGGTTGGGGGTATCAACCTTCCCTGGGTGGAGGATAGTGTTAATAGTGGACCAGAATTGCTTAGGGTTGTGGTTGGTAGAGCTTAGGGTGGATTTATAGTAGAGGGATTTGTCTAATTTTATATGCTTTTTGGCTTTATTGCGCAGTTCAAGGAATGATTGCCTATCTAGAGTTATTTTTTGTTTGTCGCCAGTGCTCCCTGGCCTTATCTCTGGATTTTGCTAAGGTTCTGGTGGTCTTTTGTAACCATGGGTCATGCCTGGATCTGACTTTGGCATTTTTTTACAAGAGCATGGGTGTTTAGGATGGAGAGGAAGGTACTGTTGAAGATGTGGACAGCCTCATCTAGGTTGAGGTATTTTAGTGGTGACCAGTTAATTTTTTGTAGGGAGGAGATGAAGGAGTTTGGGTTGAATTAGGACTTGATCCATATCTACCTGTGGATAATGGGCTTCTGACTGTTTGTGTGGTGCCAAATTAGGAAAGTGGGGGAGTGGTCACTAAGACTGTCAAGTAAGCAGCCTGCTAGGTAAGAGTGAGGGGCTTTGTTGACTAGGATCCAATCAAGTAAGGTATGATTGTTAGGGTTTTTGCTGATTCGGGTAGGGGATTGAATGAGTTAAGTGGACCCATAGAGGTTAAGGTGAATGGTTGGGAGACTGTTATTACAGGATAGCCAGTTGATGTTAAAGTCACTGAGAATGATGGTTTCCTGAGGTAGAGATAGAGTAGCCCAGCTCAGGAGATTTTCTAGGGGTGTAATATTTTGCACTGGTGGGAAATAGCATCCTATGATATTGATTGTTTTGTTTGGGTTTAGTTTAAGATTGGCATAAAGGATTTCTTCATTGTTCTGGTGAGGGGCAGATGAGTTCAGGAGTTGAATATTGAGGTGGTGTTTAAATATCAATGCTACACCACCTCCTTTTTTGGACAATCTGTCTATGCAAAGGATGTTTTATTCAGGTGGAAGTATTTCCTCACTTCTGATGTGAGGTTTGAGCCACGTTTCAGTTAGGAAGAGAATATTTGGGGAATATATGCTTATTCTGGCATGTTGTTCTTGGATTTTATTGCATATGCTTCTGATGTTTAGGAACATTATAAGTAGGTCTGTTGTTTTCTTGTTGGCTATGAGTTGAGTTGTGTGTGTGTGTGTGGGGGGATTGCTTGGACTAGAGTTTGTGGCTGGGTTGGACTTGGGAGGACCAGGGTTTGGATGGATGTCTCTAGTGAGGGCTAGTTTATAGAGGATGTTTAGGATATGTTTTATATACATAGTAAATTGCTTATGGTATCTTAGGGATATTTTATTTTTGACTGTGTTAGGTATTTGGTAATGGAATGTGTATATTGGGAGGATGGTTTTGGTGGCAAGGGTTGTGTAGTTATAGTGAAAATGTTTGAAGGGAGGGTGCTGAGAGAGTACAGTGGAAGTTGTTGGGGCATGTGACTGTGGAGCCTTGGTAGGATGTAATGTGAGCTAGAAGTATGCAAGTTAGGATTGTTATTATATTAGGTAGTAGCATGATTGTGTTGGATGTAGGGGGAGGGGTGAGTAATGGTGTAGCAGAATTGCTGGCAATTAGGGGTGGGGTTAAGCTTAAGAATAAATGTAGAGGTACTGGGGTGGGTGGGAATAGGGGGCAGGGAGTGGGCTAGAACTCCCCCAGGCTAAAGATTGCAGGGTAAGTGTCTAATAGCCAAATTGTTAGGATTTATTAGAATCTAGTAGGGAAAACAATCTATAGACCTGATGTCAGCTGTGTTGTTTCTTGGTAGATACCTAGTTTGAAGCAGACAAAAAGTGGCAGTTTAAGTACCTTTTTGCCTCTATTTTACAAGTGGGCAATTCCAGTGTATCTACTGGGTTACCTTTTTTCACCTAGAGCTTTATCTTGGTTTACTGATAACAAAAATAATAAGTTAACTGGGGAATGTATTTACAGCAGATGGGGCTGGGGGTGCAGCTGCTGTCCCTAGCCATGGGTAGAGCCAGTTATTTCTGCTTTAGACCAGGTACTTTCTACAGTAGCAGGCTAAGAGGTAAATGTAGCTAGACATCTACAGTAACGTATTTTCTTTTTAAAGCCCTTGCATCCTTGTGGATGGTTTCTTCTCTGCAGATGTGGCCAATGGTCAAGGATTCAGCAAGTGGGGGACTGAGAGAGAACCTGTAAGCAGGGACAGTTTTCACTAAAGGAAAAGATGGAGACAAAAACAATTATTACGTTAAAGTCTCTGGAAGGGGAATGAGAGAGAAGTGCTATAAAAAGAAACTGAAATAATAAATTATCACCCAGGCAGGAAGGGTATTGGGTTTAAGAGTAGCAGTACATTACACTATTTACACAGGTACAAAATGTTTAGTAAAAAAGGCTCAGGCAACTGTTATGCATTTGCATATGAAGCCCATGACATAAAAAAACACCTTACTTAGTGATATATACCAGATAATTTAGGTAGCTCATGAATTTAAAGAAACAGTTCTATTGCAGACATAGCAGTAGTAAACTTTCACAACAATTGTATATAACAGTACTTAAATATCGCAACACAGACATTTACATATCTACATTACTATAATATTTCTCATGGTACAGCAGTTAAAACAACTAAGGATCACTCTGACTTGGCAGCAAAACAGGACTTTTAGCCATAATATGGTGTTCTGTATTTAACTTATTGCTTTCCTTCAAATTGAATCACAGAACACTCAGTCACACTGCTTAGCATCTATTTTAATTAAAAAGTATGTAGTAAACAAAAGTGATGAGGAGTATCAGCCCAGTCTGATACTATAGCATCTGTATGTGCTAGCAGCACTAAACACACTAAGCACTAAGCAGACTAAGCACCAAGTCAGACTGGAAAATGATACATTGTAACACTTTGTTAGTTTACAGGGAACATCAACTTGGGGAGGTATCTAATTTGAGGTTAGTTATGACTTTTGGTCGAAATAATGGGGCACTTATGGATACTGTCACTAGACATTGGAACATTTTGTTGGCAGACCATAGATTGTCTGGGATCCTTGGGTACAAGTGTTCAGTTTCTTTTTGTAGAGGTCAAACACTAGGTTCACACTTTAGCCATTATAAACATTACCAGGATCCCACCAGAAATGACCAACAATGCACAAGAGATATATTATATGGATGTGCCCCCCTGTGGACATTGTACATATTGCCCAAGGGTAGCAAAATCAAAACAATTTACAAGTAAAAACACTGCTTTGGTTTATGATATAAAATTTCTAGCAAATTGTAGCTCAGATTGTATTGTATGCAGACCTCTAGATCTTTATGGTTATGTATCACTGAACATGTCAGCAATATCAGAAACAAAGGGCAGTCTAATGCCCTTTATAAACATACATTAAAACACCACACTGCCTCTTTCAGATTCACTGTTATTGGCAAGATAAATGGGGATAGAAGTAATAAATCTGGATGGCATTCCATCCTTAATTTTAAAAAGAAAAATTGGATAATTAAGTTGGGAGGGCTTTTCCCCCCTGGATTAAATGAGCATCTATAACTAATTATTTTGTTAATTAATTATCTGATTATTAGGATTTGTATAAATAGCTATGTGCTCTTGTTATTTTGTTTGACACTGAGGAAGGCTAATAAAGCTGAAACTGGTCTGATTTTTTGTGGGGTTTGGGCTTTTATTCATCCCTACCCCTAATGTGTTTAATGTGCTTATGATACATTAAAAATGGTTGGTTTTACCACACTGCTGTGCTGGCCTTTTCTTGGGATTTTTCATGATGTTTATTGGGCCTTTGCACTTGCTATACTTGCGAGGGGGTTGCTATTGTTAAAATCAAACTTACCAATAATATCAGTTCCATGTCTAATGCTCCTACATGATAGTTGAGTTTGGTTATGGTGATGTCACACCCAGAGGATATGGTTCCAAACCTGTGAACCATAGCTGTGCAAAAACTTTCTTTATTTTGGTACTTGCACTTTGAAAGATGGCAACACATGTGAAGGCACATGGTCAGACTTCAAGCTGGTCTAACAAGAAGACCAAAATTATGATCTACCTTATTAGGTATTCATAACTGGAAAATATAGAGTCATGTGTAAATGGGTCAGACTGAGAAAAAAATGACATTTGGCAAGAACTAGGTGAGCACCTGTAATCCCTGACAGGAATCACATGCTCTGGCCCCCAGTGTTGCAACATGTACGATGATCTACATAAGCATACACCTGACCAGCTGGCTGAGTGGGTAGACCAGGTAACAGTGAGAAGGCCAGATTTCTATAGTAAGAATTTTTAAATGTTGTTTTAAATCTTATAAAAAATTTTAAAACACATAGTATAGACATATTGCATAATTGCAGTTAACTGTAAGAGGAAGACATGTATGTTTAAGTGCAAATATGCATCTATATGCAATCCAAAGGTATGACTAGGCATAAACATATTCTCCACAGGAATAAAAGAAACTTAATAACTACAACCCTGTAATGCAAGGAGGCGACAACCAGAATGGACATCTGGAACACTTTAATAAAATAAAAAATATAAAATCCACAATTAAAACATCAGTTAAGCACTTTCATTCCAGATAGGCATAACCATATCTGTAAATAGAAATGCATCTGTATGTATATAGCATGTTTACTGCTGAGATGCTTTTTTTTATAAATACAGATATACATTTATGAGTAAAGAAATATAATTATTAGATTAATAATTATTTGCACTACAGTCAGACAGTTTTTAGAAAGAATAGATTTGGTTTGTGTTATGTCACACACTATTTATTAATATGATAATTGTATAAGACAGCCATTTCTTCCAAAATATTAACAGCACATACAAGATGGGTGAATTCAGCACCACACCCTAGTAAGAGTTGAGGTGAGGGTGGAGTTAAAGTAGCAATTTAATGAACACCATAGAGGATACTGAGAAATGCACTGTTTGATTAATTTTGTATAAATTTCTACTTAAAATCCTTATATGATTACATTTATTAAGCAGCAAATTATCATACTACACATTGCCATGAAATACTTCCAGTGTATCTATCTGTAAAAGTAAATATGTTTTGATTAATGCAGTTGAACTGGAAGGATGTCATAACTTCCTTTTAACTGCTACATTTTTTGTGTGCATAGAACGTCTGTACAGCTTGTCTCTTTGAGGATAAAAGTCTATTGCTTATATCAAATTCACATGATATTACTTAAAACTGCAAGTAGACTATAGAAAGCAGTAAATACAAAATAATTATGTAAACAGGCTGCATAAAGTTCCCATTCCATAAAACAGAGAAGCTGTACAGAGATGTACAAGTGTAACATTTTTTTTTGGGGGTCACATATCCCTTCTATTTTAACTTGCATTGCAGAAGAAATATTTACTAGCACAGACATATGGTGCAATGAAAGTATGAAATTCTGTGCTTTGCTGTTTGCATGTGTAGTAAATGAAAGCATATAGCAAAACTGAATAAAAATGTGTACAGAAGTAAGTACACATATTAAGCAAGCGCTAGAATAACTTTAATGAACAGTAAGCATAATCCTGTCAGAAATATTGTAAAAAAACACATCAGAGATAAACAACCATCCTCTATGTGTTCTCCATGCAGCAGAACAGATTTCATATAACTGAGCCCAGGAGAACATGAAGCTAAAGAGAATGAGGATGTAATAAATTATTTTTCTAATTTTTTATTTATTTTGTAACTATAAATGTAGAAGTAATTCATACACAAAGACAGTAGAAAAAGTGAAGTGCTTTCAGTATGCTATCACAGAACAACCCATACCAGCCAGAAATTTCAAATGTGTTATCATTTTATGTTACACCACCATATGCCATTAGTATGAATAAGCTCTAAATGTGAAAATCACAACCACTTGATAGCAAGATACTGACTGCCCATGTTTCCAGAGCAATTTCCCCAAATGTTCCTTTATTTGAATATACTTTTAATAAAACTAAAAAATAACTGTTAAATAAACAACAATTGCACTTATGCATTTGTTTATTTCTATGTGTTTACTGGGACAGTGCACTGATACATTAAACAATATCAGGCTCAACCCGGATGAAATACAAAACATTTCAAAAACAAAAAATACAGAAATGTAAGCACTAACAGAGTAGTTTAAACTAATTACATAGAAAAAACTGTGTATATACATTCCAGTGAATGTATTGCATTATGCGTGAATTTGCTTTCTCCATTTCTTGTTTGTTTCTGTATCTTCACTGTCTCTTTTTCTTTTTTTAATTGTGCATTCCTTTGTCCTTCTTTATTTTATTTTGCTCCTGTTTCTGTTCATATTTCCACAGGTCCAGAATCCTTAGGAGCAGCAGAAGCATTCATCCTCTGCCTGTCCAGGGACTTCCTTGCAGGGTTGGGGCAGTGGCACCAGTTCTGTAGGCACCTTGGCACATGGCAATCTGGCAAGCCTCACAGACCATGGGCTTTGGGATGTGGTGCAGCAGGTAGTGGAGAGATTCCTTCAGCCAGTTCAGGATGATCTTCAGCTGGTTGAAGACTTGCTGCTTTGCCAAACAGCACTCCACCATAGGCCCCTGCCCCCTTAATATCAAGGTCCTGCACTGCAGCACCATCAGGAAGTGGAACTGTTTGATGTCCTGTGGACTGGGGGTTCCTCTTGAGCTCAACTCCTCTTCACCCCACTTCTTCCCTAATCTTCTGTACTACACCCTTTAACCCACTTTCTATCCAAACTACCCCTTACAGAAAAAATTGGAAAAACAAGGGGTGGGGGGTATCTATCCTCTGTCAAAAACATAGTTCACCTCTTGTCACACCTCCTCCAGTGCAACCCTCTTGATGTTTTCCTTCTGTGTTTCCCTAATTATGTCTCCCCTCTTTCAATTTTTCCTATTTCCCCTTCCCACTCTTTAAAGAAAACAACATGGTGTCCACATAAGGATACCCATATATAAATACCCCTTACATTTTTAAAAAATAATAATAAAATCTATGCTGTGCACTCTTGCCTTAATTACTTCAAGTATGCTTGTGCATAGTCTCGTTTATTAACATAACCAGAAAATTTACAAATGGATAAGAGCAATTACATTTTCACACAGTACTTCATGCACATTTAAGCAAGTATCTGTGACTGTTCATGGATATATCAGGATTTATCCATGGTTGGTGTGGTTTGATCATGAGGGCAAAGCTGGAGAGATAAAACAAAGCCAACCTTGGGTACATCCTCATATACCCACAAACAGGAGTGGATTATTGCTTTTATACAAGGACATTATTTAAGAAAGAAATTGCTTACCTTTCTTAAATAATGTCTTTGTATAATGGTACTTCGCCCTTCTTACGCATTGTTTTCTGCAGGCTGATGCACTGTCCATGCGTAAGGAACTTGCATTCCAATCCTTACACAGTAGTTAAGTGCAGCGCAGGAGAAGCAACAGCAAAAAGAGAATCTCTGTTGCTGTTTTTTTTTTTTAATGTTTAAAAAGTGAGGATTTTATGAGGAACAGTGGAGAAATAAAGGAACAATCAGCTATGTTTCTGTTTCTTTAGTTTTGCAGAACATGCCTAATTTTATTTCATATTTTGCTGTCCCTCAGAATATGCTAATAGAAAGTCTGGCCACTCAATGTTACTTCAGTGGCCAGACTTTTTTCTTTAGGTATATGCTCAATTTACAATGGGCATGATAGTTGAGCTGTCCATTCTGTGTGCTCGTTTTTGAATAGCAATGAGCAGTCAACTTATAAGTAAAGATACGTCAGCTAGTTTATGCTTTTGCTGTACTTGGGCATTTTTTTAAAATGCCTTTGCATTAATTATTCAATGCAAAAAAAAAAATGCAATTACTGAATTACCATTTAAGCATAGCTGGGCCTTTCAGGAATAACCACTAGAGACTGTGAATATCAAGACAGTCTTTGGTCGTGTATTTAAATCTACATGTGTCATGTTGTTTTAGATTCTTTCTGATTAAGTTGTTTATGGTATCTGATGAAAGTGCTCAACAATAAAAAGCACTGAAATTATATTTGTAGCAGTTTTTCTGAATGAAACATGTTGGTGTGGTGGGCTATTATTGCTTACCTGCTTGTACATGTTTTGGTATTGTTTGTGAATGACTCATTGGTCTATATCTTAAATTCCAGATAGCAAATCAGTAAAAAGAGACTATATCAGCAAATGAAATTATCTGCCTGTTCTCTGATTAACAGGATAAACTGCAGTATCTTTGGATATTTTAGCACTCACTTTGTGTAGAAACAAATATTTAAATGACACATTAATTCAGTATTCTCTGCCTCATTCTGTAACATTGACAGACCAAACACAAAGATAAGAAGCTGCATCATGCTGAACGGCATTCTAGCAATCCTGAAAAGATAAGAAAGACTTCAGTATATTGACAAAGCCATCTTGAATGAGAGTTTTCTTAGAGGAGATACATATAAGTTACAACAGTTCTAAAAGATATGTGCAGGGGGAACACATTAATTTCCAAACAACTCTAATATTCACTGGAAGTTGTTTTGATGAGCTCTATAATATTCACTGGAAGTTGCTTTGATGAGCTCTGTATTAAGTGATGACTATGGCAGTCACTACCTTCTCTGTGCTACTATGTTGCACATACCTAGTACAAATGTCACATAGGTTCTTCACTGAAATTTTTAATAGTTCCACCCTGCATTGCCATAACTTCTTAAACTGTTGAAACTTATCTGGGAAGATTTTCTCATACAAGATGATTGTGTCTGTTTCACTGTCTGCTAAACTTGTTTTGACCTTTACATGACAAATATTTTCCATTTATTAACAGTCATCATCTTACAACATGCTTTCTTCCTCTCTTCATAACTCCATCAAACTGAGAGACAGTAATTGTTTAACCAACAAAATAACAGGTCCTAGAAATGACTGACTAATTTAATGCAGACTAAAATATAAATTCATTTAGTTTATCAACAAAGGCAAAAATTCCCATATGAAAATAAACGGTGGCTACATTTAAAGCATCATAGAAAACTATGGATGGGATTTAACTCTTACATTTAGGACTAAAATTTTCAATTCAGTAGCTCCTTTACTTCTGACACAAATGTCATTGCACACAATTTTGATGACTTTCACACTACTCAGCCTCTTCCTTCTAGAAATATCATCACTCAGTCTAATCCAAGTACCTTCCTGACTCCTTTGGATTCAGTCCTTCCATTTTTGTTTACATGATTAGACTTAACTTCAGAAGCCATTGTATGCTTATTCCTATCCTTAGGATCTGTGGCACAGATGGCCTTTATCTAAAGTTAGTATGTTACTAATCTTCAGTCTCATCTTCAAAAGTCACCACTACTCTAACTACCTAGTAGTGAGGCTCTTTCGATTTAAGGTCAATTCCTTAGTGCATTAGAAAACCTCCCAACCCTCTCAGCCTTCTTTACAACTTTGAGAGATTTCCTAGGTAAGTTATTCTGCATGTTTAGGTGTAACTTGTTTTTATTAATGAAATTATTTCACTTTAGAACATCAAGTCATCTTGATCAGATGATGGCCTTCTGGTCTTGACAACTCCAAGGACATCTGTTCTTGGAAAGTTTAGCATCTCTTCTTACTTTACTGTAATCCACTATTACTCTGATGGTGGCTATGTGGTACTTTTTGTACGGCTTAGCAGTTCAGGCATTATGTGAAATTTCTTATTTACCTTGCTACACAGGCTTACAACATGTGAACATATACTTGTTGAATGTGTTATTTTAACTTCTTTTGCCTGTATGTTTCAACACTTGTACATTAGAGTCTTCAGTTTATACCATACTACACATATTCAAACTAAGCTGTGGTTGGAATAGAACCTTTGTGGTCCAGGCCACCTATCTGTTCAGTTATAAAAATAAAACCGCAGTGGTTTCAGACTACTCATCTGCACGTTTCCCACCATAATCCTCTTTGTTACTTGTTTCAGTGTTCTGGTATCTACTTGCCAGCCTTTACCAGAATTACATGCATAACTCTCCAGGCTCACATACCATTAAGCATGGATAACTCATTCCATGTGTGAGAGTGTAGATTGCTGTCTGCACAAAGTCAAGAAAACAGTCTCAGCCTCCCCTCCCCACACACAACTATTATATGAAAGGAACTGCATGTGCTATTCAAACACTATGTACTCTGTTATGCTTCAAGAAATTCTTGTTTCTTCCGGGCAGAAAGACAATCCTCTACTGCTTAATGAAATAAATGGCTGGTGTGGAAAGGCAAACTCAATAACTCCTCGGCTTGGACAGTACACAGTACAGTACACGAGTTTATTGCAAACAACACAAAGTAATAAAACTCTCCGGGTTAAGCGCTTTCATCTGACACAAGCAGACTTCTTCAGAACAAAGACAAATAATACTACACTCTTTATATAAACTTTGAGCCGCCAAAAACACATTTCTCATGAGATAATTTAAAGGTATATACAGAAAAAAAGCTTACATATATATATATATATATATATATATATATATATATATATATATATATATATAAAACATACAAAAGCAGTCCTATTCCATTTATATTGATATTAAAAGTTTCTCTTATCAATAAGACACTCATAAAATTCATAAAATTCACTTAAAATTATAAAGTTAATAAGGCTAAATATATGAGTTCTAGACTGGTAATCAATGAATCAAATGCATATATGATAACTATTATCAAAGGCACTAGTCTGACAGTGATATAAGACATGTTAAAATATCTAAATATTAATATATAAGAAATATCTAAATATTAATATATATTATATGAAATATATGTGAAAAATATATCATAACTATTTAAAACCTTAACAATATGCTGTACTGCTGTACCATAAAAACTATACTAAATGCAAGAAAGGTTTTATACTGATGCAATCATTAATGCCAGGTAGTCTCGTGGCGTCAGAAATGATCTGCCACTTACTCTCCTTCATGGCCAAGAAGGCTTTGACATTCCCCCCATATACTGTGATACTAACCTGGTCAATGATTGAAAATTTGAAATAATGCGTATCTCCACATTTAAGTATATGCCTATAAAGGGCATTCTTATTGTCTTTATTTTTAATGCTGTATAGATGCTCATAAATGCGTCGTCTCAACTGTCTCTCAGTCTTACCAATGTAAAACGCTGAGCATAATTGGCAAGTTGCAAGATAGACGACGAATTTAGTGTTGCAATTCCCTGTCCTACAGCGTATATATGTTTTGTTAAAATTGTCCAATTTCACACCCCCTGTTTCATTAATGGTGTAACATTGGTTGCATGTTCCACATTTACTTGTGCCAAATAACCCCCCATTCTTACCGCTTATATTGGATTCTAAAATCCTTTTAAGATTGTGTCCTGTTTTGTAGACAAATTTGGGATGAGACCCCAATATCTGAGCCAGATCATCGTCCATAGTGATCAAGTTCCAATGTTGCCTTACTATGTTTTCTATATACTGGACTGTTGGGGAGTACATTAACACACAGACCCTGTGGTCAAAACCCTCGATTGGTTTATTTCTTGATGCTGGAACTTCAACTGTTGAATGGCCCAACAAAGGTAAATATGTTTTACCCCATTCTTTACTAACATATCTAACAACATCATTTAATAAGGAAACCGGGTATCCTCTCACATTAAACATTGACTTAATTAAATCTAGTTCTTTATCCAAGATTTCTTTGGTCGAGGACATACGGGCAGCTCGGATACACTGTCCTTTGAATACATTTTTGAAAACATGTTTGGGATGATTACTGCTAAATTCTAAGTAATCATTGGAAAATGTCGCCTTTCTATGTATACTAGAGACAAATCCTCCATCGCCATGACTAACATATGTATCCAAGTAAGCTGTACCCCTTTTGTTGATATTATATGTGAAATTTAAAAAGTCTGTTGTATTGTTAATATAATCAAAAAAAGACTGAACTAATTCTTCGCGACCTTTCCATAACACAAAAAGGTCATCCAAAAACCTCGAGTAAAAAACAATGTGTTGAAAAAATTCGCTACTGAATAGGTATAGGTTTTCCCATTCAAGCATGACAAGATTAGCAAATATGGGAGCACAAGAAGCTCCCATTGCAACGCCCCTAGTCTGTTTAAAGTATTCGTTTTCAAATTGAATATAATTATAGTCTAACACTAAACCCATCATATCAACTATGAGACTAATTCTGTCCCAATCCAA
This sequence comes from Protopterus annectens, assembly GCF_019279795.1. NCBI lineage: Eukaryota > Metazoa > Chordata > Ceratodontiformes > Protopteridae > Protopterus > Protopterus annectens. The sequence continues at coordinate 1,080,257,125 of NC_056739.1, read as the reverse complement.
GTTAGAGTATTTCCTAAGGCTGTTGCAAAAATATTCAAGTCCTATTTCCTTGGGGATACATGAAAATAGATCAATAACATCAATGGTAATATAAATGAGGTTCTCATTCCATAAATGCGATGTTAAATATCTAAGAAACATCCAAGAATCTTTTATAAGATGAGGAATGTTATTATATATAGGCTTCACCCACTTGTCTATAGCTACACCCAAGGGGAAAGTCTTTGACCTACTACCCGATAAGATGGGTCTAAAGGGAGGACATTCCATATTTTTATGAACCTTGGGTATTCCTATGATAGTGGCTAAAATAGGATGTTCAACTTTCAAAAACTGATAAATCTCATCTGTAATTCTGTGATCTATTAAATATTCTTCCACTGCTAAATCTATTCGCCTATAGCCAATATTTACTTCATTGAGGGAGATGGTCTTGTAATTCCCTGATTGATATAAGATGTTGTATATTTCATTAATATAGTCCATTTTGTTATATAATACAATTCCTCCCCCTTTGTCGGGTTTCATAACCCTTACTTCATTGTTGTTTACTAATGATTGTAGACAGGTATGTTCCCTTTCAGTTAAATTATCCTTCATGCTAGACATTACATTCTTGTCACTCTTGTAAACTTTGTAAAAACTATAAATGTCCTGACATACCATTTTCTCGTAACTTGCAACAACAGCATGGCTACAGGGTATATATGTACTTTTTTTTTTTTTTTTTTTTTTTTAAGTGTAGCCTGTTCCCTGGCGTTGTGTACAACTTCATTGTTTTTAAATTGTAAAGCTAAATTCAGTCTCCGACAATACAATTTAAATTCAGTAATAGCATCAACTGAATTAAATCTCACAGTCGGGATAAATTTCATTCCTTTAAAAAATAAACTATAAAATTCATTTATATATCAACATTTGTGTAATTAAACACCTTAAACCCATTATATGTAGTCACTATGTTTGCATTTGTATAATCATCCTGATCCCCTTCTTTATGTATTAGAACATCTGAATTCACAACAGTTACTTGTTTGGGTGCAATGTTTTCTTGTTCAGGGCAGAATACCATCATATTAATCACATGTTCACCATTGTCAGACCTAGGTTTACTTATCTCTTTTTCATGTTGCTGGGAGTGAATGAATTTTTCTGAGGGGGGAAATACCTGCCACCTCGAAAATTTGAATTCCTATCTGTCTGTCTATCTTCGTACCTATGATATCCATCACTGCGAACATCCCTACAGTTTTTAGGCCAAATATATGCTCTGTTGTTGGTATATTGATCCAAGTCACGAGCTATTTTCCTACTTTTTCTTTGATAGATGTTGGTGGCTTTCTGCTGAGCTGTTACAAACTGTTTGTCATACAATTCATTCCATTTAGGGAACAATTCATTGGTGACTATTTCATGATTCAATTCATCAACTTCCTGTACTAACCGTGAAAGTTTTTCATCATTTTTCTTGATTAACACTTTCATATAACAATAACCAAAACTATCAAACATTTGATTGAATTCACTCATCACATTATAATCCAAATCGACCCCCATAGGAATTTTAAAAAATCTTATACCCTTAGGTACAATTTTCATAGACAAACATTTAATAAAATATGCATTTTCAATTTTAATATTTTTAATGGCCAATAACTTTTTGCCAAGCAAATATATCCTATCCTTTATAGTAGAATCATCTATTTTATAATGTTGTCCATTTGTATAACCTACCCCAACATCATGCTTAATGAACTCGTAGTCATCTTTCAAAAAATGTTCCAAAAAATCATTTACTTCACCACATTTAGATTTCTTCATCACATTAAATCTACTTTGGTTATTAACATACTGTTTTTTACCCGTATGAAAATTGTCACTTTTAAAAATGTCAGGACTCGAAATATTAAAAATATGCTCTGTAATATGCTCAGTACCTCTTACATTGTCCAAATGTGCCCTAGCGATGCCAGAGTAGGTTTTAAGAGGCATAGGGCGTTTGGTACGCGCCCCAAGCCGTTCCACCTCCTTCTGTGCATGGAAAAAACTAAAGTCAAATGTAAAGTCATTTGTAGAATCCCTACTAATATTTGGTTCCTTACTTTTGATCAATAATCTGTCTTCTGTCAAGCGTTTATCGTCGTCAGCGTTTATCGCTTGACCATTTGGGATCTCAAACTGAGAGCTTGAGTCAACAAGTAGAGCAGTCGCTGTATTGGTAACAGGAAGTGGTTCACCTACTGGTGATATTTCCTGCTGCTGGTCCCTTGTGCTAATCGCCTCGACCTTGTCCAGTGCTGAAAAAGTGCGTCCAACCAAGTCCACTAACCGAGCCATCTCGGTTTTTAATGAAGAAATCTCCGACTATATTTTTACAATCTCCGCTCTGTCCAATGAAGCCTGAGGATCCTCGATAGTGCCTTCCATACCAAAACAACGCTGAAACACCAACACAGCACAGTAACAACGTAATGAAATAAATGGCTGGTGTGGAAAGGCAAACTCAATAACTCCTCAGCTTGGACAGTACACAGTACAGTACACGAGTTTATTGCAAAGAACACAAAGTAATAAAACTCTCTGGGTTAAGCGCTTTCATCTGACACAAGTAGGTGAACCACTTCCTGTTACCAATACAGCAACTGCTCTACTTGTTGACTCAAGCTCTCAGTTTGAGATCCCATATGGTCAAGCGATAAATGCTGACGACGATAAACGCTTGGACAGATTATTGAGCAAAAGTAAGGAACCAAATATTAGTAGGGATTCTACAAACAACTTTACATTTGACTTTAGTTTTTTCCATGCACGGAAGGAGGCGGAACGGCTTGGGGCGCGTCCCAAACGCCCTATGCCTCTTAAAACCTACTCTGGCATCGCTAGGGCACATTTGGACAATGTAAGAGGTACTGAGCATATTACAGAGCATATTTTTAACATTTCGAGTCCTGACATTTTTAAAAGTGACAATTTTCATACGGGTAAAAAACAGTATGTTAATAACCAAAGTAGATTTAATGTGATGAACAAATCTAAATGTGGTGAAGTAAATGATTTTTTGGAACATTTTTTGAAAGATGACTACGAGTTCATTAAGCATGATGTTGGGGTAGGTTATACAAATGGACAACATTATAAAATAGATGATTCTACTATAAAGGATAGGATATATTTGCTTGGCAAAAAGTTATTGGCCATTAAAAATATTAAAATTGAAAATGCATATTTTACTAAATGTTTTTCTATGAAAATTGTACCTAAGGGTATAAGATTTTTTAAAATTCCTATGAGGGTCGATTTGGATTATAATGTGATGAGTGAATTCAATCAAATGTTTGATAGTTTTGATTATTGTTATATGAAAGTGTTAATCAAGAAAAATGATGAAAAACTTTCACTGTTAGTACAGGAGGTTGATGAATTGAATCATGAAATAGTCACCAATGAATTGTTCCCTAAATGGAATGAATTGTATGACACACAGTTTGTAACAGCTCAGCAGAAAGCCACCAACATTTATCAAAGAAAAAGTAGGAAAATAGCTCGTGACTTGGATCAATATACCAACAATAGAGCATATATTTGGCCTAAAAACTGTAGGGATGTTCGCAGTGATGGATATCATAGGTACGAAGATAGACAGACAGATAGGAATTCAAATTTTCGAGGTGGCAGGTATTTCCCCCCTCAGAAAAATTCATTCACTCCCAGCAACATAAAAAAGAGATAAGTAAACCTAGGTCTGACAATGGTGAACATGTGATTGATATGACGGTATTCTGCCCTGAACAAGAAAACATTGCACCCAAACAAGTAACTGTTGTGAATTCAGATGTTCTAATACATAAAGAAGGGGATCAAGATGATTATACAAATACAAACATAGTGACTACATATAATGGGTTTAAGGTGTTTAATTACACAAATGGTGATATATCAGATGAATTTTATAGTTTATTTTCTAAAGGAATGAAATTTATCCTGACTGTGAGATTTAATTTAGTTGATGCTATTACTGAATTTAAATTGTATTGTCGGAGACTGAATTTAGCTTTACAATTTAAAAACAATGAAGTTGTACACAATGACAGGGAACAGGCTACACTTAAAAAAAAAAAAAAAAAAAAGAAAAGTACATATATACCCTGTAGCCATGCTGTTGTTGCAAGTTACAAGAAAATGGTATGTCAGGACATTTATAGTTTTTACAAAGTTTACAAGAGTGACAAGAATGTAATGTCTAGCATGAAGGATAATTTAATTGAAAAGGAACGTACCTGTCTACAATCATTAGTAAACAACAATGAAATAAGGGTTATGAAACCCGACAAAGGGGGAGGAATTGTATTATATAACAAAATGGACTATATTAATGAAATATACAACATCTTATATCAATCAGGGAATTACAAGGCCATCTCCCTCAACAAAGTAAATATTGGCTATAGGCGAATAGATTTAGCAGTGGAAGAATATTTAATAGATCACAGAATTACAGATGAGGTTTATCAGTTTTTGAAAGTTGAACATCCTATTTTAGCCACTATCATAGGAATACCCAAGGTTCATAAAAATATGGAATGTCCTCCCTTTAGACCCATCATATTGGGTAGTAGGTCAAAGACTTTCCCCTTGGGTGTAGCTATAGACAAGTGGGTGAAGCCTATATATAATAACATTCCTCATCTTATAAAAGATTCTTGGATGTTTCTTAGATATTTAACATCGCAATTATGGAATGAGAACCTCATTTATATTACCATTGATGTTATTGATCTATTTTCATGTATCCCCAAGGAAATAGGACTTGAATATTTTTGCAACAGCCTTAGGAAATACTCTAACTTGGATTGGGACAGAATTAGTCTCATAGTTGATATGATGGTTATTGTTAGACTATAATTATATTCACTTTGAAAACGAATACTTTAAACAGACTAGGGGCGTTGCAATGGGAGCTTCTTGTGCTCCCATATTTGCTAATCTTGTCATGCTTGAATGGGAAAACCTGTACCTATTTAGTAGCGATTTTTTTCAACACATTGTTTTTTACTCTAGGTTTTTGGATGACCTTTTTGTGTTATGGAAAGGTCCCGAAGAATTAATTCAGTCTTTTTTTGATTATATTAACAATACAACAGACTTTTTAAAGTTCACATATAATATCAACAAATGGGGTACAGCTTACTTGGATACATATGTTAGTCATGGCGATGGAGGATTTGTCTCTAGTATACATAGAAAGGTGACATTTTCCAATGATTACTTAGAATTTAGCAGTAATCATCCCAAACATGTTTTCAAAAATGTATTCAAAGGACAGTGTATCCGAGCTGCCCGTATGTCCTCGACCAAAGAAATCTTGGCTAAAGAACTAGATTTAATTAAGTCAATGCTTAATGTTAGAGGATACCCGGTTTCCTTATTAAATGATGTTGTTAGATATGTTAGTAAAGAATGGGGTAACAAATATTTACCTTTGTTGGGCCATTCAACAGTTGAAATTCCACCATCAGGAAATAAACCAATCGAGGGTTTTGACCACAGGGTCTGTGTGTTAATGTACTCCCCAACAGTCCAGTATATGGAAAACATAGTAAGGCAACATTGAAACTTGATCACTATGGACGATGATCTGGCTCAGATATTGGGGTCTCATCCCAAATTTGTCTACAAAACAGGACACAATCTTAAAAGGATTTTAGAATCCAATATAAGTGGTAAGAATGGGGGGTTATTTGGCACAAGTAAATGTGGAACATGCAACCAATGTTACACCATTAATGAAACATGGGATGTGAAATTGGACAATTTTATCAAAACATATATATGCTGTAGGACAGGGAATTGCAACACTAAATTCGTCGTCTATCTTGCAACTTGCCAATTATGCTCAGCGTTTTACATTGGTAAGACTGAGAGACAGTTGAGATGACGCATTTATGAGCATCTATACAGCATTAAAAATAAAGACAATAAGAATGCCCTTTATAGGCATATACTTAAATGTGGAGATATGCATTATTTCAAATTTTCAATCATTGACCAGGTTAGTATCACAGTATATGGTGGGAATGTCAAAGCCTTCTTGACCATGAAGGAGAGTAAGTGGCAGATCATTTCCGACGCCACGAGACTACCTGGCATTAATGATTCCATCAGTATAAAACCTTTCTTGCATTTAGTATAGTTTTTATGGTACAGCAGTACAGCATATTTTTAAGGTTTTAAATAGTTATGATATATTTTTCACATATATTTCATATATTTCATATAATATATATATATTTTATATATTAATATTTAGATATTTCTTATATATTAATATTTAGATATTTTAACATGTCTTATATCACTGTCAGACTAGTGCCTTTGATAATAGTTATCATATATGCATTTGATTCATTGATTACCAATCTAGAACTCATATATTTAACCTTATTAACTTTATAATTTTAAGTGAATTTTATGAATTTTATGAGTGTCTTATTGATAAGAGAAACTTTTAATATGAATATAAATGGGATAGGACTGCTTTTGTGTGTTTTATATATATATATATATATATGTAAGCTTTTTTTCTGTATATACCTTTAAATTATCTCATGAGAAATGTGTTTTTGGCGCCACAAAGTTTATATAAAGAGTGTAGTATTATTTGTCTTTGTTCTGAAGAAGTCTGCTTGTGTCAGATGAAAGTGCTTAACCTGGAGAGTTTTATTACTTTGTGTTGTTTGCAATAAACTCGTGTACTGTACTGTGTACTATCCAAGCCGAGGAGTTATTGAGTTTGCCTTTCCACACCAGCCATTTATTCCTCTACTGCTTAGACTGGATATTGTTTGGGTAGAGAGGCTTGTGTGCTCTAATATCCTTCAGGTGTATGAAATCTGAAATATTATACTCCTAGTAGGTTCACCCTTGCTATAGAGGTCTGAAGCGATGCCACAGTCTAAGAAAATCCCATCGTCCAAAGATATGTGCTGGATCAGATGGCAGAAGATAATAGTATTTTAAAAGCCATGAAGGATGAAAATGCTACCAAGAACACTATGATCTTTAGTCATTTTGAACCCCTCTAGCCTCTGTTCTATTGATTTCCAGTTAGTTAATGTTGTCTGATTGCTGCTACTGCTGCTTTAGTCAAGTTTGCACATCAAAGACATTCATGCACAAGATTCTGTTGTAATATCTCCTGAATCTTTCAAGCCCTGTATCAACTGTCCAACAGCTGACAGAACAAGCTAAATAAATTTGACAGTCTCTAGCAATGAATTTGCTAGCAGACAGCAGTAGTCTGATGTCTACATGACATCTGGAATGAGACAATGTATAGTTCAGGACCTACTGCTGTGACTCTACAATTATACAGTCTTTTTTAGGCTCCTGTGTAGTGTCACAACATGGGAGGTGGTGGTGGTGTCTAGAAAAGCAATCTTAAACCCAGTGCACTGACTCAGTCTGTACTCAAAGCAACAACAGCTATTGATTTTTGCAAAATGGAACATTTGCATTCTAATGAACAGTCAGTAAAGTGAAGGACCAGGAAAAGGAAATGATGCCATCATTAAGAACCTTTCAAGTAGAAATATAAACATTGCTACCCTAAGTGAGGTAAGAAGGCCAGATAATGATTACTTGGGTGGAGGGTTTATATTCTTTAGGGAAGGAAAGTTTGCTGAAGATGAATGCACCCATAATGTCAACTTTGTCATCATAAGCAGGCTAACCAACCATTTTCTAAAGCTCTTCATTAGCATAGACCAATGCATTATGGTGCCATAATTTAAACTTCACAACAGTCATCATGTCTGTGTCATTAGCATATATAACATGGTTACAATGATGAGGATTGTGATGCCCCAGCACTGGCCCAGTGATCAAGGAGCCTCAATTCTCCCCACTGGCAACTATGTGGGACATACACACTGAGAGGATAACAAGTACACATACAGTCAAGTGCAATTTCCCTTAAGAGCACACAGAGACCACAGTCAGTCTGGGGCTGGTTTCTCCCTCTTTCTCCCGATCCCCAATAAGACTCCCCACTAGCACAGATATAGGGTTGAGATCCCAGCTGAGTGGTCAAGTCATGACCTCCAGCACCCTCTCTATTCAACCAGTGCTTCGTGTCCCTGCCCAAGTAGCTGACAAACACTTTTTTTTGAAATTTGATTTATACAGAAATACACACACACACACACACACACACACACACACACACACACACACACACACACACACACACACACACACACCTGGGAAAGGCTGGCACAGGTTTACTAGCTATGCCCCCTTTTGCACAGACTATAAGCTAGTTTGGACTGCCACCAGACACTCCTTATCAGCTACTTTAAGGCCCTTAACAAAGGGTGTCCAATCTTACTGTGTAATGCTACTGTTAATACAAATGGTAGCTTGACCAAGAGCAAGTCTATTAGGAGTGGCCTGCACAGTGTCACCAAATAGATATGCAAGGACTCTAAGAGCTTACATATCTCTAGACAGACCAGACACAATTGAAAGGTTTTAATATACTTAATAATAAATAATAAAAGAACAAGAAAATATGCAGTAAACAATCACAGTTACTTCAGAGTTCAAAATCACAGGAAATATTTAAAACGACATTGCATGACAGTCTCAAATAAATAAAGAAAAACATCTAAATTATGTTCAGCTCTACTCCTGATTATATCTAAAAGAAATTACTGTACCCTAGCTAACTTACTTATAGAGCAAAGCAAGACAGATGTGGTGAGTGGGTTTTCCAGCTGGTGGTGTCAGGTCAAAGACAAAATACAAAATGCACAGTCTCTCTCTGAGAGTTCTTAAATTAATATTTCAAATATTACTGCTGGGATACTTTCAGCATAACATCACTTTTTGTTATCTGACTATCCCAAGTGAATGTCATTGATGCAGCTGTAGAATTTAGCATCTATCTGTGAAAACACGTAGACCTTAGATCTTTTGGCAAATGGTGGAAGTCATAAAACAATTTACGTTCCTCCACATTTAAAGACAATACAAAAAAACTTATAGTTCTAGACATTATGCCTGCTACTGCACTGAAACTGAAAGATAACATCTCTTTTGTTTATGGCCCAGCCATAAAGTAATAACTTCAACCATTCTTCTGAAGTTTCAGTCTCCCCTGTTAAAATACATACATATAAACAGTTACAATAGTGTATAAAAATATCTCTTCAGCACACGTTTATACAATATGATATACAATTCTAATACATTTGTAACACATGCATATGACTCATGTTGCTATTCACAAATGACACACAACCACAAAATTCCAGATAGCTGGGCTGGCAGTATCTCCTTCTGTCACACTTCTACATAAATCATATTAATATTCACAAATGACATATAATTATTTACAAAATTCCAGCTAGCTGGGCTGGCAGTAGCTCCTTTTGTTACAAGGATATCAATGGAACAGCTCTATAAAACATTTATGAAGTCTTGACCAGCATGTTACCCAAATAAATAAATAAAACAGGATTATTTTGGAGACTTCACTACTAGTCCTTCATGGGATACAGGTCTCTTGAATAGGATCATGGGATCATAGGAGGTTATTAGGCTACTGGCCCTGGGGCCATTACAAGCCTAGCCAAGAGTTTATCCACAAAAAGAAACCTCAGTCAACACCTGTTGCCCCTGTCAATGAGGGACACAGGTGTAACCCCTGGGACAAATTTGTGGTTTCCCAAACACTCATCAAGGTTGCTCTATAAAATATTTTTGAAGTCTTGACCAACATGTTACCCAAATAAATAAATAAAACAATACTGTTTTGGGAGACTTCACTGCTAGTCCTTCATGGGGTACAGATCTCTTGAATAGGATCATAGGAGGTTACTAGGCTAATGGCCCTTGGGCTTTTACAAGCCTAGCCAAGAGTTTATCCACAGAAAGAAACCTCAGTCAGCACTTGTTGTCCCTGTCAGTGATGGACACAGGTGTAACCCATGGGACAAATTTGTGGTTTCTCAACCACTCATCAAGGTTGCGCTTGAAGAGGGACAGCAAGGTACTCTGCTTGACGTGTATGGGAGACAAACTTGTCTCTCCAGCAGGTTTTGTTGACGTCACATATTAGATTCAGGCCTTTAGAGTGGGTAATGCGTGAGGAGTTAGACTTACGGATACGGAATATCTCTAGTATGGCAGGGTCCAAGATTGCCTTGTAGGCAAGACACAGATCACCTCCGAGCAACTTGTACAGTACTGACTAGAGTGATAGTGATTTGATTCTGTCCACAAAGGACAAGTATTGGAGGTCATGGATTCTCTTTTTGAGGTATTTCTGTGGCCTTTCCATTTGATGCAAATGTTTGGAGAGGTACATACCAAACGGGACGTTATACTCAATTATTGGTCTAATGAAAGATGATTATAGGGAGGTAATAACCTCCTTTTTTCTGGATGCAATCCCTTTACTTATGAGATGAACCAAATAAAAGGCTTTTCTGACCACTGCTGCTACTTGATGGTTGAATGTGAAATTATCAACCTGAGTAGCCAGGTCTTTCACCATAGGTTGTGTGTTGAGGGGGTTTCCATTGATGTAGTAATCAATAGGGGCCGTGTTTTTGCAGACTGGTATGATGATACATTTTTTGTATTTAGCTTGAGGCTATGGCTATGGCACCAGTCATTAGTTGATATGAGATCCTTTTACAGTATGTTAACATCATTTGGGGAGTCAATGACAGCACAACTTACAGTTATATGCAAACTTGGTCAGCCACAAAGCACCACTGGGAAAGACAAACTTCACTGGCATTCTTTTGTCGAAACAAATCAGTTAAAAATTATATGGTCATCACATTTACTATCTTCAGACAGAGCAGCCAGTAGAAAGCTACTTGGAGATACCCACAGTCCAAGCACTAGCACTTGTCTGACCAGCACTTTTTAAAGCATATGATGTGAACATTCCTCCAATTAGAAAAGTCATGCAGGGAACTGAAGACAGTTGCACAGGCTATCATCTTGTCATATCTATCACAAATACTATGGAAGAGGATGAAGGAAGAAACAGCTATAAAAAAATTTTGACAAGCAAAGGCTTGGGAGCTTGAGATCTGCATTGGCAAACTAGATGTGTGGAGCTTCTAGGCTATGTGAGTAATATATAGTACAAGATATTTAGAGTCTTTTCACCCACTGATCTCATGACAATCTCATATCCCTAGAGAGAAATTATGCCATTCAAGCTAAATGGAAGCAGGAATTTGAATCAGTCCTGAACTGTAGGTCCTTTGTGACTGTTGTCATAATCAAATGTGTCCCTTACTACACTGAAACTCTAGGTCCTTTGTGACAGTTGTCATAATCAAATGTGTCCCTAAGTACACTGAAACTCAGGGTCCTTTGTGACATTTGTCATAATCAAATGTGTGCCTAAGTACACTGAAACTCTGGGTCTTTGTGACAGTTTGTCATAATCAAATGTGTGGGAGGTAAGGAACTGCTACAAAAGAGAAGCTCTAAATTTCATCTGAATTTAGAATATTGACAAATAGCACACCTCATCAGTGTCAGCATAGTTCGTACCTTTACAATGTGCAATGAGTCAATGTGCGGGACATAATGTTGCAATTCACTGTGGAATACAGGAGAAATTCTTGTCCAGATTCATTCAAGCTTCTTTCTAAACATGGCATACCTGAAGAAATGCTACCCTATTCCTGGTGTGAGTTTCGAACATGCCACTGAGCATCAGGAATGATCTTCATTTCTGACAGATCCAAAAAAGTGCTAGGACCTACATCAAGAACTGTACATAGTTATCACTCAGCTAACTGCCACCCTGGACTCTATTGATTATAAAGCTATCTATAAGTTGCTGACAAAATCTGATTTCTCTAAACAAATTCTTGGAGTTTGGCTAGTTGGCATAATTAGGTGACTTCCAGAATTCATTCTCATGGCTGAAAGATAAACTTATTCAGCAACCAAACTAAGTCAAACATGGATGTGTCATTGCCGAGCGTTATTCTCTGTTTTCCCTTCATTCTAATCCTTACTTAAGGTAGCATTCCTATTAGAACTCAAGTAAAATGCTAAATGTGAGAAGGGGTCTTCTGTCCTAGATGTATTTTTCAAAAAAAAACAAATATATTCCAAAGCATTTGTCATTGGTTGCAGATATGATGAAGACTATGTTATTCAGATACACATTGAACTTGACCTGTAAACGACACTAGATGTAAGGCCAAAATCATGCCAAAGTTTGATTTTCACTCGGTATTAACAAAGCCAAGGTGCTGTACAGCCTATTCAAGGCTGTCTGACTGACACTCCACAAGTCACCACTCGGAGACAGACCTGGAGACAGTTAAGTACTTTGTATTCTTCATTAGGTACATCTCCCAAGTTGCAAACATAGGGGATGAAATCTAACACAGGATCCAGTCTGTACCTTTTTAAGCAAATTGCTGTAGGGAACTTACTTTCAATGGCAATGATTTATAAATGGACACCAAGCTGCTGGCATAAAGTTCATATAACACTGCAATCATTACTTATGAATGTGAAACATGGATAGGTTGTTGTGTAATCTGAGGGCTTGGAATCATACCACCAGTGATTATTCTGAAAAATTCCCAGCGTCAAGGGAAGACAGTTGCCAAATTAACATCATTGTTAATGTTGAAGCCAATGTCACTGACAGTGAGGCAATAATCCTGAAATAGCAGAGCTAGACAATTGGATGTTCTGTTTGAAATCTAACATCTGACTCTCCAAAGTTACCTGGAGACCTACTTGTTTGTCAAGTCTTGCTACACTAGTGCTTAAAATGCCACAGCAGGAAAATTGTCCTTACTGTGTGTTGAGTTATGGAAGCATTGTTGTTGGCTTGCCACACATCAAGTGCAGTGTTACACTAGAAGGAGGAGAAGGTACGTTTTGTATTTCTTTTCAACATTTTCCCTGTTTGTTTTTTAAATTAGTGTGACCCTGGAGTCAGAATATATAGACAATAGGGGCTTGGGTACATGTACCCACATAAGGTGGTAGAGGAGTCTATCCCTTGCAGAAAAATAAATGTTTTGTGTGTTTTGTAATTCTTTTTAAAGCTTGCAATGCTTTCATTTTAGAAATTGTGTGAGTGATTTTCTATTTGCTGACATTGTTGGTGATTACCCTTCATAGTAAATGTTTCTGTACTCCTTGCTCAGTTAGGGATAGCCATCCAGCAGTGGTGAAAGGAAATGCTATAAAACACACACTAATAGCATAGTGAAAGAAAACAGATATCAACATTAAAAGCTGGGAAACAGTGAAAATCAGTTGAACTCATTGGTATTACAATCTTCTTTAAGCTGTGGGCTTCTTTTATGAGAAGCATCTTAGAAAGATGGTGAGAATGAATAAATAAAAAATAAAATAAAAAAATTACCATTCAAAATGCAGTTTTCCCAGAAATAACCACTTCCATTTTTAGTTTAGGTAACCTGAGTTCAGTTAGCATCTCTTTTGCCTATGGGAGCTCCTGCTGTTGCTACTGGCTCACCAGGAGTGGCCTTAAGTCAACTGGCACCCTAGGCAAAAGGGCTCCATGGCACACACCCCCACAACACCCGATGCCCCATCCTGGTCTACCAACACCAAATACATACTGGAAAAGCATCCCTGCTACAGTGGTGCCCTAGGCGGCCGCCTAGTTGGCCTATGCCTAAGGCCGGCTATGTAGCTCACCAGACCTCTGGAGAGAGATGCATTGTGGATAACCATATGGCTGAAACACCTAGTGGTAGTTGAACCTACTGAGCCCTTTTCATTTGAGTGTCTTTGCACTTGTCATTTGTGGGGAATGTCAACTCTCCCTCAGCAGAAAGCAACAACAGAGCTTGAAATTGCTGCTGAGATGGGATGCTCCCCGGCAAACAAGTTAGGCTACACTGCAGTACAAGCAAGTTGGCCTGCTTTCTACCACAAATCCAGATAAAATGCTAGCACTGTAGAGAGTGAACGTCCACACTTTATTGCAGACAAAAATACAAGGGTCTATATTAGATCAGCGAACACTTAAACAAGCAAACGCTGATTGATTGACCTTATTTAAGTGAATGTTCAAAATATCGAAGCAAAAGAAACCCAATTTTTTTCCTAGGGAAAGAATTTGGTTGTCCGTTTCTGTTGCTTTGGTATTTTCAGTGCTGTGGTGGAAGGTTACGGGTCGGATTCAGGTAAGTGTGCGATTGTGTGGATGTGAGTGTTAGGGTGGGTTAGGTGAGTTAGGGTTAGGGCTTGGGTTAGGTATGTGTGCGATTGGATGTACGTGAGGGTTAGGGTGGGTTTAGGTGAGTTAGGGTTAGGGAGTGGGTGAGGTGAGTGTGCGATAGTGAAGGACCTTAGGGTTAGGGTTTGGGTTAAGGTAAGTGGATAGTTAGTGGTGTGTGCATAGTTTAGTGTAGGGTTAGGTGTCAGATTTTAGGTGTATGTGTGTGGATTTCTGTTTGTTTGGTGTGCTTGTGTTGTGTGTATGTGTTTTGGATCAGCAATTTTTTTCCCCTAGGAAAAAAAATCGCTGATCTGACAGTTCGAGATTGTAAGCTTTTGCTTACATAAGGTCGATCAATCAGCGTTCGCTTTTTTAAGCGTTCGCTGATCTAATATACCCAAATACAATGTAACATAATATTTCACAGGCATATAAAAAACCAAATGCACATATAGGCAGAAAACTGGTAGCACTAAAAAATAATTCACACTGGAGTATAATTGTGACAGTTTAAAAAAAAAATAAGTTGTTTAAAACATATTTTAAACCAGTGTTTTTGTGTGTGCGTGTGTGTGTGTGTGTGTGTGTGTGTGTGTGTGTGTGTGTGTGTGTGTGTGTATGTGTATGATTGTTGAATGCAGTTCAGCATGATGCACTAAGTTTTCATATTTTTTTCTATATTCATTTTAAATGTGTGTGTAAAGCGGCTATCAATGCCTGTAAAATTTAATTTAACTGATGGATGTTCCAGCAGATATGTATAATACAATATAAAGTAATCATTCTACAGACATGCAGGAAAATGTACACTTGCATGAGCAAATGTCTTTCAGTGGCACACAAAATATTTCACAATAGAACACAAATGTGGCAATAATAAATTGCATGTCATTCTAAAGACATATCATTTAAACCAGGAGGAAACAATATCCCAGTTAATACCATCCACAAATGTTTCTTTTAGTTCATATTCTCGTGTAATTTTTCTTTATTCTCTTGTGTGTGTGTGTGTGTGTGTGTGTGTGTGTGTGTGTGTGTGTGTGTGTGTGTGTGTGTGTGTGTGTGTGTGTGTGTGTGTGCAGCAACTATCAATGTCTTTGAAATTAAGTTTAGCTGATGGATGTTTCAGTGTATGTTTGAATAGTGCATCAGTATGCCTCTGAAATACTGTTTATATAGAATGTGATCTGATATCACTGAAGGGCTGTCTTATCCTAACTTTAAAAGTTTGGGATTTTTGACCTATATAGAAGGCTTCACAGTGCTCAAATGTATCACCCATTCAGTGTTGCATGTTATAGGTGTTTTAATATCAAAACACTGATGCGTGTTCTTAGAAAAGAAATTATTAACTTTCATTTCAAAAGGGAAGGTGCTACAATCACAAGGAGATGACCTTTTAGGTTGTTGGTAGTCAACCTGATGTTATCATGCTGTTTAAATCTCTTATTTTCCCTAGAAATAACTGACAAGCTTTACCCCTTCTGTAAGATAATAAACTTTTATCTAGGAGTCATGGTCATGATCAATGGTTAAAAAACCTGACCTGAAATCCTAAATGAAAAACCTGCACTGGCTGAGATTTTAACTGAATCTATAACATAAGCTGCTGTTCTCAAGCAAGCTTCTAGGAAGTTAGATAAAGATTCCATATGTAGCCCTTCTCTGAAACAATGAATCTACCTGTGGGCAAAAGTGTAGCTTGTTCAACCAGCTTCCCACCCCCTCATCTCTTCAACTGAAGAGAAAAAAAAAGCACATAACTGTATTAAGCCGATGGCTACATTTACAGTTAGACCCATGCCCTCCCCCAAGCTCTTCCAATGAAAAACAGAAAAAGAAAAAAACAAGAAAAAATCACTTTATTGTAATAATTGCTGCACTGTAGTGATTGGCTTATTACAGTCAGATCCACCCCCCAAGCTTTTCCATTGAAGACCATGGACATTCCTTCTATTGGCACATCAATCAGGTGGCTAGATGCACAACACATACTGCCCCCACCTTCTCTAGCTATTCAGGTCCCACTTCTGTGCCTTGCCCTTGAACCTCCTTCAACACATTGAAAAAAATAATTTCTTCTTTTAAACTGTAGCAAACTGCATGCAGGGAGCACTACAGAGCACAGGTTTTAGTTAAAAAAAGTTTTCTTTTTTTTTTCTTTTAAACTGTAACAAGCAGTTACTACAGTTTTGTCCACACATGGAGCACTGCAGTGTTCAAGTTTGATCACAAATGCAATACTGGCATTTTAAAGCTGGTATTGCATTAAAAAGAGATTGAGATCAGCTGATGGCGCTCCCCAACACTTTGCACCTAGGGCAGTTGCCCTCTCACCTCACCCTAACTATGCTACTGCCGGAGGGGTCTTTGTAAAGATTTATAAGTCTTAGGCAGTATTTAGAACGATTGCTTTTCAAAGCAATCAATCATGAGATGCTTAGCCAAGTGAGACAAAATAATCCCCAAATCCACTCAATATGTATTAAATTCATTAATTTGTTTGTGCAGAGTCATAGTCCAGTTTAAAATAATATCTTCTGCTTGACTGATAATCCTATCAGGGTTGTTGCTTAGAAATGAGAAGGAAAACCTGTGGTGTACAAACTGTATAACATCAATTGATTCAGCAGTTAGCCTTAGGCTTGTTTTTAAACCAATAATGTAAGGCAAGCTTTATAGTAAACTCCTGGAGATATGACAGAAAGTGGTATTTTGACCCAAAGTTAGAAAGAACAAAATTAAGCCATTCATTAAGCAAACCAATAATTTATTCATTTAAAACTTGAACTCCTTGAGATCTGACAGAAAGTGGTATTTGGATACAAAGTTAGAAGGAACAAAATTAAGGCCTTCATTTAACAAACCAATACTTTATTCATTTAAAACTTTAACAAAGATATTGACCACCAAATCATAAATCTGGTGGTCAGAATTGACTTCTTGACATTCATTAATATCTAGAAGAAATCCAGTATGCTTCCCGTGCTTTCTGCCACCCTTGTATGTTTCTAGTCTAAAGGGGGATTTGAACAAGTAGCCATAGTGCTGGAGCATCTAGATACACTGTGTTCATCATCAGTGTCCACATTAGAAGATGAATCACCTCCTATACTGGAACTGGAATAAGAATATTTAGAAACTCTTAGTATAGACTTGGGAGAGCTACCCCCTTTTTGTATTCTGCTTTCTAATCTGAAAGTGTTGTTCATCAGCAAAATGAACACTACATTTTGCCCTAGCCAGGGCAAATTCTTTGTTGTTTGTATAGTAATCTAAGTCACTCTTTCAAGTTTTTATTTAAGAGTTCTGAGTCCATTAAATTCAATATTGCTAATTTAGTATGCGTCTTCAGAACTAATGTATGTTAAAGTTCTCCATAAATGTTTTAAACATAAAATTGACCTTAGTGTTAAGAGAACCAAGCAAAAAGCTCATAATAATTAATCTAGGTCAGTGAAAAGTGTGGAGGCTATATGTTGTACTGTCCTCCACTGTTTCATAAAGGCCTTATCATCCAGGCCTACACTTGATTCCAACTGAGCACACAGCCCTCTAGGTGCCATATCTTTGCTTTTATAAGCTTTTAAATATTTATTCTGCTAAATGGTTCCATGTACCTTTTCACTATCTGAAGATAATGGTCCAAATGCATATTCAGATGTGTGTATGTGTATCTCATTTCCAGCTACACTGAAAGTACTTCCATAGTAGTAGGGGAAGTCAACAAAAAAAAAAAAAAAAAGAGAAATCATCAGGGTCATTCATCAAACCTGTCATATCCATGATTGTTGTTGTTGTTGTTGTTTGTCTTTCGGCTTTTTCCTGGTAAGGGGTCGCCACAGTGGAACTCTGATCCACTAATGATTGGCAGTAGATTTTTACGAAACGCTGAGGTACCAGCTCGATGCCCAACCTTCAACGAAGGCACGCCCATTTACGCACGCATGTCTTTCGAATGCTACCCAACCGCAGGGAGGACATGCAGACTCCACATAGAAGGCACTCCTAAGCCAAGCCGAGAATCGAACGGGAGAACCTCTTACTGTGAGGTAACAACGCTACTGCTGTACTACAGCGGCATACCCATATTCATGGTAACCTACTCAAAAACTGTAGTAAGCTGTAAAACTGCCATCCAGCAACCAGAAACAGTCAAGAAACAAATCCAAAACAATGCACAAAATGCAGCCATGTTCCAGTGTCGTGGCCCAACTAGGATAAATCCAAATGAAATGTAGAGCTTGGAAATCCCAAATGTATCACAGGTCCAAATATCCAGCTCCCATCCCTCCAAACCAAATGGGCCAATTGGATGCAGGTAGAGGAGCCATCAGGGATGGCCTTGCAAAGATGTCCCCAAAAATAAGGAAACATGCCCAGGTTTAGGTGATGGATCCATGATTCCAAAGCTAGACTGATGTTTCAACTCTTCCTCTCAAGAACCAGCAGCTCTGATGAGAAGTAGGATCATCTGCTGCCACAGAAAACAAGAGCTGACTATTCCTTATCTCAGAGTGAAAACAATTAGCATTTAGAGCAGAATTTATAAAAAAAGCCTTTCTCTGAGGTACAGATATATTACAGTTGGTAAAACTGAATAAAAGGAGTAGAGAGAGAGAGAGAGAGAGAGAGAGAAGCCCCTTGCATGAGGTATGGGGGACTTCTCACCCCACAAAAACAAAAGTGCAACAACTTTGTGAAAACACGGTCAATTGTTCAAATTAGACAGACTGTTCTTTGTTCTTAATTTCTAAATATAATACACTGCCTTCCTAAAAGAGTTAGGAATGTTTAAGTAATGAATAGAAAATAAAAAACAAAGACATTTGCAGTATATATTAAAAATGGATATACCATAAAACACTGGCAAATATTCCTTTCTACTCACATTTAAAATGCATTATTCATTTATTTTGACTGCAGAAGCAGGGCTACAGTTATAAACACGTATGATAAATATAAGGAATATAATATGCTATTTGAACTGTGTAACAATATTAAAGTCTGTTATGATTTCCCAGAAATATTTCATGTTATTTAAAGATGACAAGAATTAACTTCTCACTGGCAACTGTTCATAATGCTTCGTTTTTTTATAAATTAGTTTTATGCCCCTGAGACAGATGTATTTAACTGTTCCTAAATAAGTCCTACAGTGAAATGTATTTCTATTTATGCACAGCAGACTGTTCCCATTGTCTTTGTGACAAGAAATGTTTAACCTTATACTGACGTTTATGTTTAATGGTTATGGCATGTTTTAGTAGCTTTGAAATGTTAACATGTTTTGCTAATAATTTTGGCCCCCAAATATGAACTAATGAAAATTTCATATTTTTTGTTCTGTCAAAATAAATTTGTGTAGAATGATGTCCATAAGAAAAAAGTATGTTAATAGGGACCAGAATTAAAGAAAACACTAGATATCACTTTGGAACTTTTTCATGAACATTTTAAAATGGCATTGCTCTACTGTATCTCATAGCTTTAAATGGGTCTATATTAGAACACTGAAGTTTCAAAACTTCGAATGTTCTAATATCGAACCCTATTCAGCAAAAGCTGAAAACATCGAACATACAGAACAGCAAATTATTTCCTAGGGAAAAAATTTGCTGTTCCAAAACACATACACACAACACAAGCACACCAAACAAACAGCAATCCACACACATACACCTAAAATCTTACACTTAACCCTAAACTATACACACACCACTAACTATCCACTTACCTTAACCCAAACACTACTCCTAAGGTCCGTTACTATCGCACACTCACCTCACCCGCCCCCTAACCCTAACTCACCTACCCCGCCCTAACCCTCATGTCCACACAATTGCACACTTACCTGACCCGCGCCCTAACCCTAACTGGGTACCTGTCAAATCTTCTAATGCTCAAAATTTCGAACGTTACATGGTCGAGATCAAATGTTCGAAATTTTGAGTGCTTGAAGATAGACTTTCAACGGCACTGTATGGTGCAGATAGGGAGAATTTCCCTTTTCTGCACTGAAGTGCGGTCTCTGAGTTGGTATATTTAAGTAGTGGGGGTGTGGGGGTGTGCAGGAGGACTTGCCCCCCTGCCTACACTGTTAGAGTGTTTTTTTCTGTTTTCTTTTTTTTTTTTTTTTTTTTTATGTTCGAACATCCAAATGTCGAACATTTGGTCTCAACCATGTAATGTTCGACATTTTGGATGTTTGAACATTTAACATAGACCCCCCCCCCAACTCACCTAACCTGCCCCAACCCTCACGTCCACACAATCGCACACATACCTAACCCGCACCCTAACCCTAACTCACCTAACCCGCCCTAACCCACATGTCCACACAATTGCACACATACCTAACCTGCACCCTAACCCTAACTACCCTAACCCACACTCAATCGCACACTTTCCTGAACCCGGCCCGTAACTTTCCACCACAGCGCTGAAAATACCGAAGCAACGAAATGGACAACTGAATTCTTTCCCTAGGAAAAAATTTGGTTTTCTGTTGCTTCGATATTTTCTGCTTTCGCTGAATATGGTTCGATATTAGAACATTCGAAGTTTTGAAACTTCAATGTTCTAATACAGACCCGCTTTAAACAGCAGCATTTCTAGTGACGATTGACAACTTAAGTTTCCTTTTCTGTTTACCTACACAAAAGATGAATCTGTCCCATGCTAAAAATGTCGGGAAAGCCAATGGCATTCTGAATGACTGTGTATGATATATATATTACACTAGAAAGAAAATCTGAAGCAAGTACCTTAGACATGCCACTGGAAATGCTAATTTAATAACTTAATAAACACAGATACATTGGCATAAAAAGTTGCCAGACTGCAAGCCTCTTTTAATCTATCCTATTTTTTCAAGGCTGTTTAAAATAATATGGGACTGTAATTACCACTGCTCTGACTCATACCCTACAGAATGGAAATGCAGTGACAAGGCATAAG
Source organism: Protopterus annectens (assembly GCF_019279795.1). Classification (NCBI taxonomy): domain Eukaryota; kingdom Metazoa; phylum Chordata; order Ceratodontiformes; family Protopteridae; genus Protopterus; species Protopterus annectens. The sequence continues at coordinate 1,080,235,911 of NC_056739.1, read as the reverse complement.
AAGATGCTAGCACATTTAGCTATTACAGTGGGTTGTTGTGAGGACTTATAAAGCTGCAGCTGGAGTACCGTGTCCAAATCTGGCAGCACTATAGGTAAAGACAGGTGTTTTTTCTAGGTGATTTTTGCTCCATGTTTGCTGACCACCAGTCCGCTCCCATTTAGATTGTGTTCATTTATTTCCCCGGTGCCTAGTATCCCCAGTATGGGGGCAATGACATACAAATGACTACCAGAAAGGGAGCCATAAGGTTTGTTTGTGCCCTTGCCAGCATCTTGTCAATGGGGCTGTATTAGATGGCTGAACCCCTCTCCTGGGTGAGAGGAAGAATGACCTGCATTGCCCAGGGTGACCAAAAGGCTTTCCCCAATGTAAGGCCATACTCCTGTTCACTTGTAATAAAAGCTGCCATCAAATTAGCTTAGCCAGATGCCTGCCCCTTGGCCATCTCCTGCACTACAGTCCCTCCTCTGAGGGACTGAGACATTGGATGGCCATTGTCCAGCCCAGGATAGGCCTACTCATTCTCCCCATATCAGGTACAGCAGATGCTTGAGCTTCTAAATTCTATGCCAATAGAACAGGGAATGACAGATTAATTAGACTTCTACAATTCTGTGCAAAAGAGTTTCCACAATGGAAAGAGGAATGTAAGGGCTCATCTGTGAGGAAAGATTCCGATAGCTTGGAATTTAAAAGAGAATAGGGAGTTGGATGAAAGTGCTATCATCTTTAAAAACACGGACTATACATGTCCAACGATAAAGCCTGATCAACCCATTTTTGGTTCAGCTTTATTTTTGCACACTTCTAAGTTAGGGGTAGCACATTTGCCCTTGGTGCTGGAAGACCAGAGAGCTATGGGTTTTACTCCCACTCCAGGATTACTGACACTGTAGTGCTGCACTGGAGATCCTTCAGAAGAGATATTACACCAAGGCCCCATCTGACTGAGTTGGTGGTAACACAAGTGTATGTAGAATATCCAAAGCACTTATCAAGAAGAGTAGGGGAAGTTCTTTGATGCCCTGGTCAATTTTCTCACTTGTATAAATACCACATCAGGTCTCCTAGCCTACTGAGACTAACACAGTCAACAAAGGATAAATAATTAAAAAAAAAAAAAACTGTGGCCATGGGGGCATCATTTGCCCCCATTTGTGCTGATTTATTCATGGCATATGTGGAGGAATGTATTATATATGATCCACTTCATAACATCTATTTAAATGAAATTGATATCTGGAGAAGATTCTTGGACAACTGTTGGATGGTATGGAGAAGTGATGAGTTGTATTTGAGGGAATTTGTGAACTACTTAAATGAAAATAAATGGGGTTTGGAGTTTACAGCCACTTTTCATTTACAGCACATCAGGTTTTGGATGTGCTGGTCAGCAGGAATGCTGATCATACTTTAACCACCCAAGTATATAGGAAGTACCCTCAGTTCAACTCTCTTCTCCATGCCTCCAGCGTTCACCCTCCACACATATGCAAGGATATCCCCAGGTCCCAATATTTATGAATGAAGAGGATATGTTCCAAGCCGGTGGACTTCAAACACTATAGGGGTGACCTCACCATCAAATTCCGCAACAGAGGATATCCTATGGGCCATGTCTTAAGGGCAAGCAACTGGGTATCAAAAATGGGTAGACAGGATATGCTTAAGTACAAGGTTAAATCAACCAATAAAAATCCCAATCTTCGACTCTTGACTACTTATGGTCATAATACAGACATCTTATTGGATATAGTTCAGAGACTTTGGAACATTCTAAGGGCAGATGACTTTTTAGCATCTATTCTAAAAGAAAGATGTCAGTTCCCTTTAAGAGAGGCAGGAATACGAATTCCCAATTGAGTCATTATAAACATATTCATCAGTCAAACAGGGATAGAGCCCAGAGGACCATGATCTGTTGACAGGATGTGTGCCATGTGGGCATTGCACACACTGCAAGTCCATTATTAAAACTAAGGAATTTACAAGTACTAACACTGGACAAGTGTATAATATAACTTTTTTCACCAATTGTGGGGGTGGATTAGCTCATATATTTGGCAACCTGCACATGCCATGCTTTTTACGTTGGACAGACATCCAGACCCCTGCGCATACGTATCTCAGAACATCTAAGTGGCATTAGGAATAGGAAACTCACAAGTGCCCTATACAAACATACCATTAACCATCCAAATGCCATTTTCAGATTTACCATTATTGATAAAATATCAGGAATTAGGACAAATAAAGGAGGTTGGCATAGTCTTTTGGACTCTAAAGAAAAAAAGTGGATCATCAAATTAGGTGCTTTATTTTCCCCTGGATTGAATGAATACTTATAAGCAATTAACCAATGACATGGCTTATTAGTATAGCCATCAGGTATTTAAGCACAGTGTTTTATGATTTAAGATAACAATGAGGAAGGATGATAAATTTTGTTAAGCCGAAACAGGTCTGTCTGTGTGCTTTTCATAATAAATAGTTTTATAGCTCGTCGCAGTCTACTGACTCTTTATTTGGATGTTTGACTTTGGGTTGAGCCATGCAGTTGGCTTACGTGCAGGATTTTCTTTGGTTTCACATAAAGAGTAAATGGACAATAAACAGCACTAATACATGCTAATATTTACTTTGTATAGCACAGGGGATAAGTAGTAGGTTTGCACAATGATTGGCAAAGTGTTTGCGCATGTGAGATACACATTTCCCTTACTTTCCCTGTCTGCATATAGTTGAGAGTGTGAAAATGTGAGCTGCATTGCTAAAAGTCTGAGAGCTAGTATTGAGTCTATGAAACACACCTGCTGCTTAGCTAAATCTGTGACAGCAGATGTAAATGCATTAACACATTTATTTTTTAACCTGGATGATACTGTGTTTGAATACAGGCGTATCTAATACTTTAAAATAAATAGTGGTAATGCAATGACATTAATTCTTTATAGTACACATGCATGCTATGTTTTGGCATATATCAGCTGGTTTAAGTGGAATTTCATGTAGGTAACCACAGCACTGTAGGGCCACTAGCCAACGGCATGTGATACCAAACTCTGAGCAAACATGGAGACCAAAAAGTGAAGGGATCCATTGCTTTTACTGGTATTTATGTGTGTTGTGTGTGATTCTATTTTTTCATCAGATTATACGTGTTAAAAGAGGGGTAAATAGGAAAATGGTGAAATAGGGAGCAAGCAAGGGAGAACAAAGAGAAAGCAATACAGAAATGTGCAGGATGGAGATAGGTAAGAACCATAGCTATCCAATTCTTCAACACTGAAAACTGATAATATGTGCAGAACATTACATGAATTTAGACTGTCACCTCCAAAGAGAGGGGTGACAACAACATAATCATGTTGTATAGCCAAATGGACTGAATCAAGTGTGTCAAGAAGACACATGTATGAAATGGAGAGCTATGTATGGGATGATATTTTTTGTGGGACATGTGCATATTCTTTTTTAATTCAGTAAGAAAGGAATGCTAGGGAAGGGACATAGGTATTTCTGGGTCAGGTACATTGGGTAGGTGAGGGAGCAGATGTAAACAAGACAAGACACAGGGATGGTAAAGGACACAAAAGGTTGGGGGACATCATGATTGGGGTGAGGGATGGGACAATACAGGCCCATGCCCATCAATCATGGAGACAGTGAAAATCGACTCCTCACCCACTAGACTGTCATCACTGTCCCCTTACTCTGCCAGCAGCTGGACTGTTTGATGTCTTGTCCTCCTTTGTTCCATGAGGGAGATCTGCCTATCCATCCAGTGTAGGTGTACCCTAATGGTGCAGTGTACAGCCCTATGTACCAACCCTGGCATCTCCTGATGGGTGATAAAATCCCCACCTCTGCTACTGCACCAGCTGCCAGGGCAGAACTACCTGAGAGCAGAGTTAGTACAGGGGCAGCAGAGGCAATGCTGCCAGGTTGGGTCCCAGACATGCTGGATATTTATGGTGGAGCTGGTGGAGCAGGGGAAGGTTGATCCACTGGGGCTGGCCTACCTCTCTGTGCTGTGTACCATTTAGTGATTTGGTACACATGGATGACATGGAGACATTTTGATGACAAATAACAGAAAATAAAAAAGAGAGATAAGGGTTGGGTGAGAGAAAAAAAGAGATAAAATTAGTACCATCATATGTGACATACAGTGTATTAACACAATTATACAACTATTTTATCTGAAATATTACATTTAAGTATATGTCCTAACAAATACATGCTAACTACAGATTGCTTAAAGTAATCCTGGAGATGTGCATATATTGCACATATGCATGTTCCAGTTATACAGATTACAGTTAACAACAGGGCATTTATGCCACTTGTATAGAGTTTAATTTAATGTAAATATTATTAAAGAAATGCAGCAGTGTATAATTGTGACTTATGGTATTTGAATCCACAACCTCTGACTACAGTCTTGTATTTGACTCCTAATATTGGTTTGTGCTACAGACTAATGCATGCATACTTGCTTTTACAGTTAGGATATGCATGCTCAATTTGCTACAACTGTATAAAAACAAACAAAAAATCTATAGTTAACTTTTAAAGCTACAATAATACTTCTGTTGTGCTGCATACATACCACTTGCTTCCCTTTGTCTCTTCATTCAAGTAGCATGAGCCCATCAACTGAATTCAGGTTTGACATTAGAAAAGTGCAGAACAACATACCAGTCTTTCTATGTTTAGCTTTCTAAGTATTACAAATATTCTCTTATTATCATACTTACACAGCTGGTGGATATCTGTAGTTTCAAATTCAGTCAACCACTGGTTGAGGGTATCCCTTTTGTGCCTCTGCAGGTCTTTAAAATGATGCCTACATTGTTTTCCAGTGTGTGGGATGCCAGTAGCACTGGATACACCCTGAGTCAAAACATTCCATGCCATAGACTTTTTCTGGGAGTGTGAATAGTCTCCCTGCAGAGATCTTTGGCTGTGGTGCTTTACCAGGAGTCCAATATATATATCCTGGACTCCTGGACACCTCACCTCTGTACCCTAAACTTGGCAGCTTCTCCACTAACTCCAGACATGTCTAAACCCAAACTAGAGCAATGGCAACTAATGCTTTCCTGTCAATTCCAGTTATCATGTTTACTGGTATTGTGCAAACCCGAGCAATGATGCCAGCTGTGTTTGCGTGATATCAAGTGTAGAGCAGCAGTGCCAAGCAGGGATGAAATAAATATTTGAAATAGGAAGGTTAATCTGGTATTTGACTTCAGTTTGAGGGGTGTCTGCTGATGTAGCTTGGAAATATGTATCGAAAATTGGAAGGTAACTGTTAGGTGAGTTAAGTTTGCAGACATGCACTAGGGGCATAAATGTCATGACCTAACTCATTTGTTTTTGGCTTTATACACTGATAAAATTGATTTTTAAAATGTTGGGTTCATGAAAGAATATTAATACTCTGTTCTATTTAGTATACACTGTCTTTTCAAACTGTTGCTAGCATGATTATTAGCTTGAATAAAAAGCTGCAAGAATGATATGAAATATAAAGGGTTAATTTAGAAGTAGTATAAAATGCACAAAATAGTAAGTGTGCTGGCAAGCATATATAGCTTAGATAGATTTTGGCATCCATGTAAAGGAGTATGTTATTGAGAAACAAAGTTTGTAAAAATAACTGTGCAGATGGCAGTTGGAAGGATATCAACGAAGTAAAGAGGTGTAACATCAAGCAAGATAAAGTTGGCACATCAGATAGTGCTGGAACACCATGTTTCAGATAACTGAGATTCCTTGGACCACCGAATTTAAATCAAGGACAAATCATAAATTAGAAGAACAAAGAACTGTTGTACAAAGAAAGAACTGTTACACATCAGACTTTGAGAAAAATATCAGACTTTTTGGTATAAATATGACTGTGCATAAACAAACTTTGGGTATTTGCCATAGAGAGCTGATAGCATCTGTTTTGCATGCTTGTAGATCTGAAAAGAAAATGTGAAAGTAAAGCGTATTAACTGAAACAGTTGTCATCATGTATTTACTGTACTCAGCACAATACAGTAATAAGACTAGTTGTTTACAATAAATAGCTAAATGAACTGTGTTATGCATGCATGCATGTAAATGCAAGTAACAACAAACAGGAAGACGTCATAATTTTTCAATGGCGAGCCATACTTGACGGACCGAATGGTTTCTTATTGTGACAACTACAGCTTCTTTTTTTATTTTTTTCATTTAGTATATTCCATTTCAGTGCAAACATTTGCCTCTTTCTTCTGTACAGCATCAAGTAGCAGAACAGTGCATCTCTACAAATTCCACAGGTCCTGCACATTTACACAACGGAATCTGCCAGCTGTGTTTGACCTTCTTTTCAGAGAATCAATGAGAGACTTCCCACTCTTTCTTGATGGAAGATTGGCCACCTTCCACAACAGAAACTGGTAATTCTCATTTTATTTCTCATTATACAGCATGGATGCCATTAGACAGAAAAGTATTAAATGTAAAACTACCTTCCAGATAGACAGTAATGACAGTCCAGCACATGTATTGTCAGGTTTAAAGACTGGTATAAACAGAACTGTAGTACATGCAGTACTTTATTAGGTAATGTTGATGTTAATGCTTTATGTAAATGGATTTTTACCTATGACTGGTACATGTCTAATGTCAAAACATATAAGTACAGACCAGGATGTGTGTTTTGTGACAGTGATGCTAAATCTATTTGTCTAGTGTGCCACAGAAAGGTTGTTACACAGGTTACATCCAGGAATAAGCCCCTGACATACAGCCCTTATCTTCTCCTCTGTATCCTGATCCAAATACACTTCTAGGTTTTCCTGTATGTACTGTTAAAACCCTTTTAAAATATATTACTGATTTCAAAGATAAGCTCTTACAAGACCCAGACATTGATTTGGTAACACCTTTTGTTACTTACTGTTCAGACTGGAGTTCAGCTTTATCACCAGACTCAAAACAAAAGTTAAATGAACAGTTTAAAAATTTCAAAGGGATAGTCAGACAGAGTGGAATAATCTCTGTCAGTTTATGGCAACTTTGTTATCACAATGCTTGGGTAGCCTAGAGGGTCAGTTACAAGCACTTGAACATAAACATACCACTCTCCAAGACTGGGAAGCAAGGTTTGCCTTGCTTACACAGGAATTACAGTTAGAGCAGGATAAAACTTCACATTATAACACACTGCAATTTGAACTCAGCAGTGCAAAGAGCAGCTACAGAAAGAGGTGGAGGAAGGGCAAGCTAAAGATCAAAAGTATAAACAAATGCAGCATGATTTAGACAGATGCACAGAACAGCTCAGGACGCTAGATGAAGAACTAACGTTCTTACGAGACCGTCTTCAAGAATTAGAAACTGCAGCAGGGGAAAATGTCAGGCAGCCCATAGACATTATAGGGGCAGCAACACCGGCTGATTTGTATCAACAACCAAGAGTGTTACAGACCCTCCCCAAATGGAATGATAAAAAAGGTATATTTTACATGTTAGCTTTTGAAGAATGGGTTAATTACACTGCAGGTGCAGATGCATGGAATGATTATTTAACCAAATGTTTTTGGACATTTATTCCTAAGTGTTTTAAAACATTAATTCATCTAAAAAAATATCTTCTTAACACTGAGCTGCAACGGATGGCAGCAGTGTTACAGGCATTTACACAAGGTCAACCATTAACTACTCGGTTGCTCGATCATTTTAATATTACCATTTCAGACAAAATGCTTGAAAAGGCAGATCACTTTCAGTTGGCATATCAGGTAGTGTTTAATAAATCTGACTGAGATATGAAGAATGAAGACACTCAAAAACAGCTTATTCGTTGTTTTTTGGAGCAAGTGAAGGAAGTTCCAGATAACATTAAGTGCATTTATCAAGAAACTTCAAAAAATATGCATGATTTAGTAAAAAAGTTAATGAGAGGCAAGACAATGTGTGATAATAGCAATCTTTTTTCTTAACATGTATTTGCATTAGATGAAGACATGGAAACTTTTGAAGTTGTAGAAGTCAGTACAAAAGGGCAGGGTAGAAGCTGTTGGATAGATCGAGGACAACAATGGCAGCAGAGAGTAGTTTTCGCACCTCCTGCTCCAACGGATGCCGGAGAACAGGGAGGAAAAAACAAAGTTCTACAGTGTTTTTGCTGTAAGGAAACTGGCCATTTCCAGAAGGATTGTCCATATTACAGGAAATGGAGGGACGCTCAAGAAAAGAAGGGTAAGTTTGTTAAGCAAGTTACAGATGAAAATACTGGAAAGCAACAAGTAAAGGTGCAAAGGCCCTATAACCAAGGAAAGGATAATTATAAGGTAAAAAAATGACACCACAGGGGGATATATGTCTGGTAGATTGTCCGGAAGATTTTCAGGCCTAAACACCTGTTAATCCACAATATGCAGAAGGTTTAAAAGTAGAAGTTACAAAGTTTAAGTACATAGATGACAGTGAAGGGGATGACAATGATGGTGAAGAGCAAGTAGTACATTTACAGATATGTGCAGTTGAAAAAACATCAGATACAGATGACTGGGAAAATATACAATAGGGGTGTGCCCCCCCATCCAAGAAGTTTCTTTTCTGACATCTTTTATGAAGGGGTGGGATGGAAGGCCCCTAACTGATATTAGGGTAGAGGGGACCCTATGGAAAAATGCATTACTGGATACGGGAGCAGCTGTTTCAGTTACTAGCTGACCACCCCCACCAGATCCTAAAAAAAGAACATGCATTTCAGGTTTTAATGGCACTGACTGCATAGCAGTGGGTAGTAAAAATGTGTCTATACAGTTTACACAAAATGATGCAGGCATACAAGGATCTTTTTTGATGCACCCTTTGTGTGCATTGACCATTATAGGTATGGATATTATGAATAAAATTGGTTTGGTCATAGATATACCAAATGGCATAATATGGAAGGGTGCAGAAGGATCTTCATGCTGCGCCATACAAACAGATGAGACACTGAAAAAAATGCAAGGGACTGTACATGCAGACACACAGGATGCATGGCAGTTCTTACAGGCACAGTTTCCACTTCTGTGGTCACAAGGACCGACAGAGTGTGGAAAACTACAAATTCCGGTAGGAATAGGAAATGAATGAGATTTTATACCACCTTTTCAAAAGCAATACCCAATACCAAAAGAAGCATAAGAAGATATGCAAAAGTGCATAGCAGATTGAGAAACAGCAGGCATAATAGTAAAAGGTGAAAGTCCAACAAACTCACCCATTTGGGCAGTTAAGAAAAAAGATGGCAGTTACAGGCTAGTCATAGATCTGAGAAAAGTAAATCAATACACCACCCCTAGGGCACATGTAATTCCAGGAGTTCCGGAATTAGCAGCTAATATAAAACCACAAAGCCAGTGGTTTACAGTCATTGATTTGGCAAATGGATTTTTTGCCATGCCACTGAGGAAAAGGGATTGGCCCAAATTTGCCTTTACCTTTAACAATTAGCAGTATATTTTGACATGGTTACCACAAGGATTTCAAAATAGTCCGGTAATTTTCCACCAAATGGTATGCAAAATTCTAAGTGAGTTAAGAGAAGATGGATCAGTGCTTCATTACATAGATGACATACTGGTACAGTCAGAAGTAGTAGAGCAGCATTTAAAAAAATTGAAAGAAGTTTTCAAAACACTGCAGGATGCAGAATTCAAGGTAAAAAGTGAAAAAATACAGTTTCTTTCACAAGAGGTAAATTTTTTAGGGACCATTATCAAGCCCACGGGGAGATCCTCGTGTGCACAGAGAGTACAAGGTATTCTACAAATGAAAAAGCCCATGACCATTTCAGACTTACATAAATTCATGGGTATTATGAATTAGAACAGAGAATTCAGTGAAGATTATGCATAGATGGCAGGACCTTTTTACAACATGCTGTCCATGCAAAAAAAATAATGGCCCTCTGGAATGGAGTGTTGTAGAAGAACAATCTAGAATGGAGTGTTGTAGAAGAACAATCTAGAATGGAGTGTTGTAGAAGAACAATCTAGAATAGAGTGTTGTAGAAGAACAATCTAGAATAGAGTGTTGTAGAAGAACAATCTAGAATGGAGTGTTGTAGATGAACAATCTAGAATGGAGTGTTGTAGATGAACAGTCTTTTGCAGCCATGAAAGAGGAGCTGGCAAGGGCTACAGAACTAATAGCACCAACCTCAAAGTTACCATTTGTTTTACAAGCGGCAGCAGGAAAAAGCACACTATCAGTGGTATTATTACAAGAGTGGCCACACGGGGGGAGATGGGAGATCGCAAAAAACTTTAAGACCAGTTACCTTTTGGAGCCAGAAAATGTCTCCGGTAGAAAAGGGATATCACTCTGTATTCAGCAATTATTGGCTATATATTGGGGAATTAAACAGACAGAATATCTAACAGTCCTTTCATCCATAATAGTGCAGACACCGCATCACGCAGTGCAAGTACTAGTAGACAGTTTCGAAATGAACAAGATTACTGATGGTATCAGTCAGGCAGTATTTGCTGGGTGGATGACTACTTTCAGTACAAAAAAGATAATCATTCAAGCAGGAGAAAAATACTACTTGTCCAACTTGCTTGGATATGAGGGAAAGCAGCATAAGTGCATTGACAATCTGACAAAGCCAGAAAAATCCCCCATATCACCAGACTACAATCAGTTTTTGCCCTCTGTCTTTGTAGACAGAACTAGGTACTGGGACAATGGACGGTATGTGACGGGATTATCTGCACTACCAGAAAAAGAAAGTTTAAGAGTTCCAGAGTTGGTGCAGCTCCCAGGTCACATGTCAGCTCAAAGGGCTGAATTAGAAGCAGTACTGTACGTACTACAGCATTACAATCCTGTTAGTATTTACTCTGACAGTGCATATGTGGTAAACTCATTACGTTTACACATGACAGTTTGGGCTCATAGAGGTTTTGTAGACAGTGCAGGAAAACCACTTAAGATACGCAGAAGTTTTGCAAAACATATGGAAAATCATAGGCAAAAGAATGTACAAGGACAAGTCAGCATTTTAAAGGTAAAAGCCCACCAAAAACCAACTTCAGAAGTGTTCAAATTAAATGCAAAATCAGATGTCTTAGCCAAAAAGGCAGCGAAGACAGGATGGCAGTTGTACCCTCATTTAAAATCAACCAAAGCAATACAAGTTAGTGTAGTAGATAAGGACAGGGATATAACTGAAGATTTAGTCCAAATTCAGAGGCAACATGGTTTAGAAGAGGAGACTAGTCAATGCATAATTGATGGGGTCCCACCTAGAGAATTCTGGGTTTATCCTACTACAAAAGGATTACAGGTACCTTATGTGCCATATCAACTAGCAAAACAGTTAGTAAAATACAATCATCAAGTGCTAGGATATGTAGGCAGTGAAAAGCTATGGCCAGCGGTCAAAGAAAAGTATTGGAACCCAGCTTTAAAAAAAGATGTGTAGGATAATTTCAGAAGAGTGCTTAATCTGTTTACAGGTTAATGCCAAAAGTAAAAAGCCTCAGTTACACAGGGTCATGCCAGCAGATGGACTATAGTATGCAGTTCAAATAGACTATGCAGGACCATTACCACTGGCAAAAGGATGGTATTGCTACTTTTTAGTAGTAGTAGATATATTTTCAAAATGGGTAGAAGCAATTCTTACCAAAAAAAATAACTGCTAAGGCAACAGCAGAAGCTTTATGGAAAAACATTTTTTGTCATTGGAGATGGCCATGGGTTATCGAGTCTCTTAACGGGCCACAATTGTCAGTCAGCTAATCAAACAAATGTGTAATTTGTTAGGAATACAACAAAGATTTAATGCACCCTACCATCCACAGTCCAACAGGATAGCTGAGAGATGAACAGAACCATTAAAGAGAGACTAAAAAAAGCATGTTTGGAAAAAGGACGAGATTGGGTGCAACATTTGCCAGGAATTTTGTTAGGGGTAAGAGCTACCCCAAACAGCAAGACAGGGATTTCACCATTTGAAATCATGACCGGCAGGAAAATGCCCACACAACTACCTTTTGATCCAGAGATTGGACATAACAGACCTTTGTTAGAGGTAGCACAACATCAAACATGGTTAAAAGACATCACAGAGCAGTGTGAATACTTGGCAAGGGATCAAGCATTCCATTTACGGAAAAAGGTCCCCATAATGCCACAGGAACAACACTTTCCCTCTGGAACAAAGGTATTAATTAAAATGTTTCAGACGGACTGTCCATGGGATAGCAATTGGCGAGGACCTTTTGAAGTAATGGAACAAATAGGGCCTTTGGTCTATAAAGTCAAACAAAGCAAGAAAAACAAGACCTTGCTAGTTCATAGGGATCAAATAAGGGTCATTGTTTGTACTGATCAACAGCAAAATGCATTGCCTTTAAAAGGAGGGGGAGCAGATGCTCAATAAAATTCATGTTTCTGTTTTTTAGAAACAAAGTACAAGACTGAATGCCAAATGTTGTGCAAAGTTTGCTGAAAGTACTCCCAAAAAGGTTGATACGACAAACAAGTTTTAATAAACATGAAAAGTGTGATTGTTATTGTAAGTATTGTGCTCAGTGGACTCCTTTTGGTAGAATGCCAAACAGAGGGAATCAAGGTTGTTTATTACATTATTTCACAAATAACACTAAGTTAGGAAAATGCTACACAAAATAGAATACAAGACAATTTCAATTGTAAAATGCAAATACAGTGTATCTTTGGAAGCATAACATAACATTTAACAATAATATAACAGCATGGTTAGCTAGACAGGGTCAGGCATACATAAAAGTAGAAGAAGAGTCAAAGACTGACATAAACATTTCATAAACAGCTCAGTCTCTATTAGATGCTGTACATTACCCCCTGAAGATGCAACGATTCTGACAAGAAAAGACATCATACAAAAAATGTCACAGTGTGTTAATAATAATAACACAAAAATAATTATAAATTCAACAGGGGAAAGAACAGGTATCATTTCTACTAATACTCTGTTTATTTGTATAAACAACACAGTAATACAAGGAAAAGGACCATGGGTTGGAATACTTACCATTCTGGTTAATAAACCAGTACTTCATACAGATCAAGTGGTAAAAATACCATCCACTTGTAGCATGACAGGACAACAATACCAAAAAACAATATTGCACTTCAACATTACTTTTCCAAGTTTTAAACAGACAAAATGCAGATTTAAAAGAGCCTGGTATGACACACTCCTAGAGGGAGTAGGAGCAGGAATGGGAACTTTAAATGCTGTGGATATTGAAATTTTACAAAACAAGTTAAAGTTACTAGGACAAGACATATCACAAATTGTACATTTGCAAGCCCAATGGAAGACCACTATTTGGTATGTACATAAACAAAATGTATGGTATCAAGAGTTTTTTTAAATCATTATAATGTATCATTAATGGTATGTACATAAACAAAATGTATGGTATCAAGAGGGTTTTTTAAATCATTATAATGTATCATTAATAGACAGACTGCAATTTAACACCAATATATCTGTATTTACAGATTGGACAAAATGTACTTTACAATTATTGTATGTTAAAATACAGAAAAATGAGTTACAGACAAAGCTGATGTTAACAAATGAGTACATGTGGCAACAACTATTCAGCAGATGGATTCCATCCACTAGCTGGGTAAGATTGTTCACAGAGCAGACTCAGTGGGAACATAATTTTTGCAATGGTAAAGTTATATATTATAATGTAACAAAACAAACAGTAATGTGTCAATTCATGGTATTACCCATAATATTATTGTCTATTTATAACAATACTTTATTTTGGTTACCTCAACTTGAAGGAAATTACATAGATATGGATAATAAAATGCACATGTTAAAACATTGTACAGAAACTATGAATGGTCTCATATGTGGACAGCATTCTCCCATCTATGAACTATGTTTTTTACAACATTCTGTAAATATGTGCAAATGGACAATACTGCCTTCAAATTTTAAAATGTTTGTTAAAGTGGCACCACAATTTGTATGTGTAGTTTCAAATAAACCAGTGTTAAAATACAAGCAAACACCCTTTGTAGGATTTATCAGTAATATCACACATTTAACCTGAGAAAATGAAGCGTTTTCTACCAGTACTAAAAAATGGCAAAGTTTCAGTGCAAATATGAAATGATTCAGTTTCCTAACATTACTTCTGTCTTTAGACAAGTTAAGAAAAATAGTACAAGACAAAGACAATCTTAAAGCTTACTTGGATCATTGTAACCACAGCATATTACGGCATGAAGTAAATAGTAAAAGACAAATTGGTAAAGTTGGCTGAAAAAAACAGAAGCTGACACTGCCCATAACTGGTGGAATATATTCTCATGGTGGTCATCATCTGGAACCAAATTGTTAAATTGGTTAATACATCTGGTGTTGGTAGTCTTAGGAGTCATAATAATAAAGACAGCTTGGAATTGTTTAATATGCTGCAGGTTACAGAGAGTTGCAATAACTCAACAAGTTAGGATTGTAAGTATGAGCAAAGTCGTAAATGCTGTAAATGATAATGCTAACGAAACAAATCCAGTATTTTCTTTAACTGAAGTTTTGTCCGTTCCTCAAACAAATAAATTGGGGAACCGAAAGAATATTAGTACTCTGTTCTATTTAGTATACACTGTCTTTTCAAACTGTTGCTAGCATGATTATTAGCTTGAATAAAAAGCTGCAAGAATGATATGAAATATAAAGGGTTAATTTAGAAGTATAAAATGCAGAAAAATAGTAAGTGCGCTGGCAAGCATATATAGCTTAGATAGATTCTGGCATCCATGTAAAGGAGTATGTTATTGAGAAACAAAGTTTGTAAAAATAACTGCGCAGATGGCAGCTGGAAGGGCATCAACACAGTAAAGAGATGTAACATCAAGCAAGATAAAGTTGGAACATCAGATAGTGCTGGAACACCACGTTTCAGATAACTGAGCTTCCTTGGACCACCAAACTAAATCAAGGACAAATCATAAATTAGAAGAACAAAGAAAAACTGTTATACAAAGAAAGACCTATTATACAACAGACTATGAGAAATATATCAGACCTTTTGGTATAAATATGACTGTGCATAAACAAGCTTTGGGTATTTGCTATAGAGAGCTGACAGCATCCATGTTGCATGCTTGTACATCTGAAAAGAAAATGTGAAAGTAAAGCGTATTAATTGAAACAGTTGTCTTCATGTATTTATTGTACTCAGTACAATACAGTAATAAGACTAGTTGTTTACAATAAATAGTTACATTAACTGTGGTATGCATGCATATAAATGCAAGTGACAGCAAGAAACAAACAGGAAGACATTACAATTTTTCAGTTCAAACCTAGACATAAGGGACAAACATTTTCTTCCACAGCTTTGATTTTCCATCTTTGCCACAGATGAAGCGCTGCTCAGACATAGTCAGGAATCATTCATAAATACAGCTGACAGTTTGAGGTCCTGCACGTGTATGTGTGTGACCTGACAAGGTTCTTGTATGTAGATCCAGTTGTGTATGAGTCTTATGTAATTGTGAAGGCCATGCAAGTTCAGATAGCAGAATTATAATTACATAACATTACATAACTACAGTAGACAGTATACCCTCAGTCATATATCTGAAACATGTATTATTCATACATATAATTCATATCAGCTGCACCATCTAAAGTGTTGTAGGTGAGAGTTAATGTAATGGGAAGTGGAACAACAGTAAAAATGTGTGGAATATCCTGCATTACAGCCCAGGACCATGTGTATGGCAGTCCTACACTTACACCTGTTGTCACAAGAATGGTGAAATAACACTTCTCTATTTTTCAGCTCATTGCTATAAATGCACTGTCACAGCCGTAAAAATAGGTTGCATACCCTGTAGTAGAGCCCAGGACTATCTGTACTCCAGCCCTACACTTACACCTGCTACCACAGAACTAGTTTCATGACATTTCCATAATTTCCTACTCATTCTTAAGTTCTCTGTGTTAACTGCCATGCAATGCCACTTAGCATATTTCCATGGTGCTCAACAAAATTAACTGAACGCATCCATTTTCAATTATTGGCTATCTGCATCCTGTCTGCAGATGTTCAATGACTTCGGGTGTTGGGGAATCTTGCTAACTGCTGTGCAATGCTGCTTAGCAGCGTGCACGATAGAAAGGAAAAAGTGCAACAATGTATTGTTTTTTGACCTTTGCACTTTTACATATGCCCTGTCTGTAGGTGTTCTGTCTACTTCCTGTCTGGGCCACTAGTCAGGGTTTGCACACTGCTAAGTGTTGCCCAAATTAGATAAACACAGCCAAACCTGACATTCATTTTCTCTGTTTCCCTTGTTTGCATTAAGCTGTGTACTGCACAAACACTGGCAAAAAAAATAAATAAATAATAAAAGGGAAAAGCAGTTGAAATGAAGTAAAGCAATCTAGGAAATAAACACTACAAAATGGTTGTTAGTACAAATGAAATATTTCTACATAGGTCTGGATTTGAACTCTCACACCAATGAACCTTCAGAGCACAGTAAGGGTGCCTTATCCCTATTTGCCAGACAAACAGCTTTGCAGCAGGGAACTGACATAATTCTGCATAAACCCAGCTGCAACATCATCCGCAGTACTAAGAAACCACATAACAGTTATTTGTACATGTATTAATTTTGGATGTTGTGCACTGAGTGTCATGCAACCGTTTATGACTATTGCTTGCAAAAATGCAGCTTTGACTTACCTGTCTGTGTTTGTTGCTCATTCTTGTCTTGTCTGACCAGTAATCTGAGACATGCAGTCTGTAATCCATTCAATATCATTGTCTTTAAAATGTTGGAGGATATTAAATGGCAGTAATATACAGTTGTCAACAAATGAAGGGGAATTTGGATATTACTGAACAGTACCTGCGAATTGTGTGCTGCTTATTTACATTTCCAGCCTTGATAAAATTACTTCTATACATTTTGTAAGTTTAACCCAACACATCCACTGGAGGTAGTGCAGTCTGTACTGCTGTTGTGTCTTCATTTTCCCTACCAGTAATCATTCACAGATGCAATCCATTAGCAACAAACACTGAGGGAATGCCTGCATTATGTTTACATCTGATACATGGAGCCAAGTATTTGGGATTCAGCAATTCTAATGAGTTCACACTTAATTTACATCTTCACCATGGTAACAGCCCTGAATTTTCACCATAAAAAGGCAACCATGTAGATAGGGAACCTGAAGGTGAGGAGACTTGTTTATGTGGAGAACGCAGAAGAGGCTATTACTTTGGGATATATCTGCACAGAAGAAGCTTGCAATTTTCAGCTAGAAACTGCAAATGCTGAAACATCATTAAGAAAAATCAGTTTCATATATATATATATATATATATATATATATATATAGAGAGAGAGAGAGAGCGAAATTAGCAAATCCTACTGTTATGTGTATACTTACAAGTGTACTCATGGCATGGGACATGTTAGGGGATTTCACAGGTCTACATGATTGGCACTAACTTAAAATGGAATGTTCTGTGTTAAATCTGTACATGTTTCAGGGACAGTTCATTTGATAGCACCTTTAGCATGTCACTGATGGTTTGTTAGCAAAAAGTGTAATTTGCCTGTTCTTTTGGGGGTGGGGGAGCAAAGCTGCATTTCTGTTGTGGCACAGAAAAGGATATGCTGCTAGTGGTACTCTCCCATGTTTTGCATCCATCCTTGCTTTGTGTGTGAATGTAATATGTTACAACCACAGAATTCCTGTTGTTCATATTTCAAATAGCTAGACTGGTTTATGTTTCTCCAGTGGGTAATAGTGTAATGCTACCATTTATGTTTTTTTCTGGGAACAGGTATTTTTAATTATGTGATACTTATGTGTATTAATTATCCTTCTGTTGTGTTTTTGGATACCTAGGACTATGGCACCCAAGCACCTCAATCCCTGAAAACCACCCTTCAGTGACCCTGAGAATCAAGTCATTGAGGAGAGCAGCTGCAGTGGCCTGTGATCAGATAGGTACCAAGGGGCCTGCTACAGAGCTACCACTAACAGCAAATGAAGAGTTCCTGTCTACTGTTAGGGATCCAGACTTCTCCCAGCAATGTGCAGAACAGCATGTCATTGACATTGGTGCTACTGTTTCAGGGACAGCAAGTATGTCCCAGGAGGAGCTTCTAGGCAGGCTTATGTATCTCAGTTGTTAAATACTCTTGTATAGTAAAATATTTACATCAATAAATTAGTTTTGTTTAACAAGAAATTGGTTGGGGGGGACTGAAGATACAACACATTCTGATTAATTAAACATGGGCTTAGGCTGGACTTGTCACCCAAGTTCTTTTTGAAAGTATAGTTAAATGGACGTATAAAGGGAAACATTTTTACCCCCTGGGTTACTCTTAATTGTGATGATGTTGCCCTTACCTTTTGCTTAACTTCTTCCAGGACCATCCAGCATAGGGAGCCTACAATCCTCTGCACATGGTAAGCCAAACATTTTTATGTCAGTACTGATGAGCAGTTTAAAGAAACATTTAGTTTGTGATGTTAGTGTCAGGACTGTAATAGTGGCACCAATGTTAGTTTGTTAGCATATTTTGGACTATAGTAGTGTAGGTATTATTTTTTTCCTGTGTTTGTTGCTTACTACCAGAGGTGATCACAACAGTGGAAGTGTGGGACATGTACCACTTGATGCCAGAGTATCAGCAGACTCTGATGATGATGGTGGCCAAACAGAGGCACAGTCAGGGATGCAGAGTTTGAATCTGACACTGAGGTTGACATACAGCCATCCTCTGTAATTCCATCAGACACAGCCAGTAGGACTATGCCTACCAATTGTGTGGTTACTGTGGCTTCAATCCCTGTTGACTCTGGCTGTAGCCAAAGTGTGGGCATGATTCCATGCAGGAGGATTGTTAGGGGTGCTCGGAGGAGGCCGCTGTCCATCCTCTAACTTATTCAGGTGTCTCTTCCTGTGCCGCTTAACATATATTTAGGGTCATCATGGGAGCACAAGCATGTTCTCATAGGTCCTCCAGAGAAATGTTTAGAGTTGTAGATGTGGCACAGGCTGACATTCATGGCTGCCTCCACTGTGTTGCTGATTCAATGGATTGGATGAATGACACATTGAAATGGGCAGTGTCTTTGATGGAATGTTTGCTGGCAGGGGAATGGGATCCTCATGGGCGTAGGTCAGCCGCATCTTCTGCTGTTAGCCGATGTGGCTGTGTCTGATCACAGCCATATAGTGGCAGTACTTCCACTGCTTCATCAGTGGTTGAGCTGCTGACACCCAGACATGGCAGGCCATGGGGTCATGGTCCTGGGCATCCTCGTGAGGGGAGCTTGTCCAGCACACATCAGTCACATTCAGGTGACAGCAGTGCATATGACCGTGGGCATGGACATACCAGTGCAATTCCTGGCAGATCCAGTTCTCATGGTCAGGTATGACAGCGATGAACTGCCACTTCTACCATGCATGGCTCACACCTGTCCAATATACCAAGATGTAGAACTAGCACAGAGCCTGGCTGTGTTCTTGCAGACATTCACACACCAATTTCACCTGGAGGACCTGTACAGACACACAAACAACAGTTACAGGGTTCAGCCATGAAGCTTAAAGCTCATTTTGTCTCAGTGGCCATTTGTTATTTTATCCAAAAGTCTGCCTGCTTCTCTTTCTTACTCACATACACTCTCCAACGTTTTGTGTCAGCCTAGGCTTCCTGCCCAAGCCCCCCCCCCCAACACCCTGTGCCATATCTCTGTTTTCTATCTTTTGGATTCAGGAATACATAATATTTGTGTCTGTTGCTCAGGGTGCATAGCTGACTTAGTGCTTAGTATATCTGCATTTGTGATGTTGAATTAGTAATTGCACCTTTGACTTATATTGGTGTTAGAAAGTTAGGCAGTTGAAAGCATCAAACATTTTGTGCATCAGTATTGTTAATGATCTTGTGAGGGTTGTTAAGGCTGAAACTGAAATCTGTCTCATTACTTTCTAACTTCTCTCTTTAATGATTTTCCAGTACAATAGTATGGTGCTAAACTGAGGACATTTGGTGACCATCAATACTTTTGAGAGGTATGAATGTGTGTATCTTTGATGCCCGAGGCCTACTATTTGATAATGAACATATATAAGTCACATAAGTCTCTGCTGTCACATGTTAAAGTTATTTCTGTACAAAACACCCATCTTTTACTTGTTTACACTACCAAGTAATAACATGCAAGGATATGCCATTCATTCATATTATTACACGATAAACTCCAGGTTCAACACTTATCTTGTAAATCCAGCAGTTACAACAGTTATTTCAGGGCTAACACTGTCTGATGCTAGCAATACACAGCCATTATATGGATAGGTAAAGGTTGTGAGTGTTGCCTGGCATCAATGTTGCTATATGTATGTGCGAAGGAGGAAGGTTTTACCCCCTTAGGTGGTGAGTGAGTGTGCTGTGTGTTGCCTCTTAGCCAATGAAATTGCATATTGATCATACCTAAGTCTGCCTCCACCCACAGCAGCTGCTGGTTCTTCCTCTGATTCATCACCTTCCTGTGGCTGTGGTGACCTTGGCATTGGTGGTGGGATGTATGCACCTTCCCCTTGTTGATCTTGCTGAAGCTGTTTTCTCAGGATGATGTTGTGTAGCATGGCACATACAGTGAATATTTCAGTACATATACATGGATTATACTGCACAGCTCCCCCAGATGTATCTAGGCACCAGAACTGCAACTATAGCTGCCCAGAGACATGCTCTAGGTGTGCATTTCTGATGGGAGGCATCAATCACGGTTCCAGTGCATAACTTGTGTCCTGCAGTAAATGACCCTGTGGGATATTCCCCCTAGTGAACATCTGATACAGTTGGAAGGTGTGCCAGATATGTTAGTTGTGGAAACTGCCTGGGTTGCCAGAACACAAGTTCAAGATGATTCCCTTGGCATTACACATGACTTGCTAGTTAATAGAGTAGAAGCCCTTTCTATTTATGTAGAGCCTTCCCTGTTCCGCACGTGGTGCCTTAATTTCTACATGTGTGCAATCAATGGCACCCAGTACTTTAGGGTAGTGTGCTACAGGGCAGAACTCCTGCATATTTCTGTCCCTGTCCTCAGGATATGTGGTCACCAGCATGTTGGAGCATAGCATGCAAGAATTGATGGAGAATCCTGGATGTGAATGCCTATGACACCCCAAGCATGTCCCCTGTTGGTCTCTGAAAGGTACGTGTAGCTAAAATTCTAACTGCTACACATATCTTTGTCTCCACTGGTATGGGTTCCCCTTGGTTTGCCCTGGCTCTGAGATGAGGATGACAGAGGTTGCCAAGTTCCTGTAGTGTGTCTCTATCCACCCTGTAGCACTCTACAATTTCCACGTCATGTAGATTGTAATAAGTTAAACAGGGTCTGAAAACTCTTCTCCTTCTTGGCCTTGGTCTATTAGCAGCAGCAGCAGCATATACCGCGGCCTGTTGCACATACACATGCACTGAAGCAACAGCAGCCCCTAACATTGTTTCTGTGTAGATTCCTTTCAGTGGCTGTATTCCAATAGGTTTTGGAATTCACAGGGAAGACCAGCACTGATTCTACCCAGTTGCTTTATAGCTTGTTGAATATCTCCTCCATCTTGGATTGGTTGATTAGCATGCAATTCAACTGCTTATACTGTAATTAGCATGCCACAGTGTTTATCTTGCATGCACGGCTCTATACACCACGTATAGCTGCTTACTGAATCTAAAATGGAAAGCACATGGTGTAAACGGATCATTTAGGCTTTACTGAATTAGACTGAATGATTTCTAACAAATAGGTGTCTCATACAGAAAATGTCAGAAAAACAGACATTTTTTTTATTGATCTGTTAATGGAAATATTTACATAAATTAAATTTTGCAGTATTTTTATTGTCATTTAATTCCTTCCTTTCTTATTAAACTTAGTGGCTACAGTTTTCCTAGTTAATGAAACTATGACATTTGAATTTGCCTTTTTCATTTTTGTAAACAAAAGTTAAAAATGGCCATCATAAATAGCTTGTCTACCAGTCAGATCTTGACAATATTTTAATATATACTTTAGAATGCTAAATTATAACTTTTTCTACAAATCCAGCCGTAACATATTTTAATATGTATTTTGAATTATAACTTATCATTTTATCTAGTAATAAGGTGCATTTCAGCTCTTTGATATATAATCCAACCCAAACTTGAGAAAACAACAGCCCCGTTTTTTCATTGTACACAAATGTTTCAACTTTTGCTATGGCAAATAATGTTTAGACTACTGTTATGACACTGCATTGTCATTTGTTCCCCTTATAGTAGCAAACATGCAGAAGAGAAAGACATGACTTCAAAGTGAAATGTTGCTAGTTATTAATAGTGGGATAGTGCTACATCTTCATAGTTTATTTGTTGTTTTCTAAGATGTATATTAAGTGATGACACTTAGAACCTTTAGCTATCATGAATCCTGAATATACCTATCTCTATGGCTTAGAGGGATGGAGCACTTAGTATGACCCAGACAACCTGAGCAGAGCCTGATCATGGACAAATGGGGTCCTAGGCAGGGTAATGGACCCCCCCCACCCTGCATCCATTCCAGTGTCTCATTACTTGGCCATTTCTCCCCGCTCACCGTAAACACTGTTCAAACCTGTCAGTGTGATACTATTTTCTTCTTTACTTCTACAATAACTACAGATATTTGGATTTAATTTAAAACTTTTACTTCAAATTTTATAGCACAAACACTGACAGCCATTTGCTAAACAAAGCAATACAGTGTCATAATGAAAACAGACTTAGCATGAACAGTAAACACCTCTGCCCTTGAAACTCACATTCATTGAAATAACATGGAAACCAACATTCAAAGGAAATGCATTTGGTCAGTGGAGGATTAGGTTTACCTTTGGGCTGTTTTCAAACCATAGGCCCCTTACACCCACTTTTAGAACCATGCATACATGCACGTGTTCTTTGATTCACCTTCCTGATTGTATTAAATTATATTCCTTGTATAATACAGCACCACGTCTTAGAGTGTGCTTTAAATTTGTAGTTTTGAACAGTTTTCCAATAAGCACTGAAACAAAAAAGGTATGAACCAATAATGATAAAACTACCCATTTCAGTACATTTCAACCACAAAAGGCCACTCAAACTTGGAGAGCTGTAACACCAGATAAGTGCTTTCGGCAATGAGCCTTCTTCAGAAGGCTCATTGCCGAAAGTGCTTATCTGGTGTTACAGCTCTCCATGCTAAAGTTTGACTGTGACTGTTTTTATTACCACTGTTTCTATTAAAAGTTTGCTTTTAACAGTTTTTAAAAAAAGTTCTTCAGAAGAGTGCAACTAAAGCCGTGGAGGTGTACCGGAGATTGTTTTTTATATTTTTCTTGAAGAATAAATTGGTCATTGTTACATTAAAAAAATGGTAAGATAGTAATATTGCAGTACGGAATGGCTGGCAAATCAACAACAGGCTCATAGTTTCTAGGTATTTCATCCAAAGGAGACACACTCAGGAGTTCAGTATCCTCATCCCCTCTTAAAGTACACCACAGCATCAGCAATTCATCTACATGGTGTGGGAGTAGAACCTATGGTTTTCTGCATCTAAGGCAAGTATTCTACCTGTTGTGCTACTAAAACTGATTTCTAATTTTATAGTACAAACACTGATGGCTATTTGTTAAAGAAAAGAGTTGCACTTTGAAAACAGACTTAGCATGAACAACAGTAAACTTCTCTTCCCTTGAAACTCACAATTCCTTGAAAATCCACTGAAACTCACATTCTTTAGCAGTTGTTGGAGTAGAGGATTCAGGCTCTTGCCTGTTGTAAACAAGTTACAGGGTTTGAGCCTGAGCAAGTTAATTAACTAACCTGCCATCCCCTAACTAGGTCATTTCACACACACACACACCCACTGAAGCAAGGAAGGAACATCTTGTTTGAAGGAACTTGTGAGCAAGTTTAAATCACATGTGGAAAGAAGCAGCAGCAGGAGGAATGTTTAAAGTGTGTGGGTTGACACACACAGAGAAGCAGCAGCAGGAATGTAAATGTGCCGCAACACATACAGAGTTTATTATTAAAGAAAAACACCATTAAAAAAAGACGTACTATAATTTCTTTAATTAAACATGAAATGTGGCAGCTCCCTGGCCAGTGCCTCCTCCTCCTCCCCCCCCCCCAGCCAGTGGGCCCTAGGCAACTGTCTAGGTCACTGAGTGCTAGATCTGGCTCTGAACTCAAGATCACCTTGTGACTCAGAAGCTGCAGCAGCTGGGGAGGGATAGAATGGATTTGCAGGCTCTACCACTGCAGCACTGCAGGAGTAAAGGGTTTCTGTCTGTGATAATGATACATTCTAGTTGATGGTGACATGCTTTAATTCTATCCATCCATCCGCAACCTTTTTGCCCCATTTTTGCACATGGGGTTGGGGTGTCAGTTAAACAGTGACAATCATTTAGAGGCAAGGTTTACACTGCCAGATGGATAGCCCTGCTGCAGTAGTTCTTACACACCACACACTCACACTTATGGCCAATTTAAAGTATCCAGTCAACCTACTGCATGTCTTTGGAATGTGGGAGGAAACCAGAGCATCCGGAGGAAACCAAAGCGAACACAAGGAGGACATGCATACTATGCTCAGAAGGCACCCTCATTGAGAATCAAACTAGGGAACCTCTTGCTGTGAGGCAACAACACTATCATCTGCACCACTATGCCAGCCTACACATGCTTTTATTGCCAACAGTAAATATATCAAAAAATAAACCTGTAGTTCTAACCTTGCTGCACTTGTAATGTCAAAGTGTTTTGCTACTTTATCCACAGGTGTCACTTGGTGTTTTATTCCATACAATTTTCATGGGTTCATAAGTAGGTACTAGGCTATTGGCCCTAGGGCCTATATAAGCCTAGCCAAAAAGGTACCCTGGCTTTTGCCACCCAAGAAAATTATTTTCCTGTGCCCCTGTCAAGCAGAGCCACAGAGGTGATCCCCGGGGTGAATTTCCTATTTCCCATCCAATCATCAAGATTTTTCTTGAAGAGTGCTAATGAGGAGCTTTGTTTGATATAGACAGGTAGTTTGTTTCAGAGTATGGAAAGCCACTGGGACAGGAATCTATCCTCCAGCATGTTCTGTTTATTGTGGTGACAAAGTTTAGGTCCCTAGAGCATGTAGCTTGAAGGGATTTGGATTTCTTTAAGTGGAGCATGTCCAACAGCTCTGTGTTTGACATAGCTTTGTATGTTAGGCAGAGATCACCTCTGAGTAGGCGATATGCGATGGAGTAAAGCTGGAGTTTTTTGAGACGGTCTGCGTAGGGCATCTGAAGCCGGTAATCCTCTTTGTGAGGTATTTCTGCGGCCTTTCCAGTTGTTGTAGATGTCTTATGAGGTACATGCCAAATGGGGCATTGTACTCTATAATGGGTCTAATGAGTGATGAGTACAGGGGAACAATGACCTCTTTTTTCCTGGATGAGAAACCTTTTGTGATGAGGTGTGCCACGTAGAAGGATTTCCTGATTACTGTGGTGATGTGATTATTAAAGGAGAGACTACTGTCGACCTGTGTCCCAAAGTCTCTTATCACACTTTTTGTGTTAAGTAGATTACCACCTATGTGGTAGCTCATGTGTACAGAGTTTTTACCAAAGGGGATGACAATTCACTTTTTGGCATTGAGCTTGAGGCCATGGCTTTGACACCAGACATCTGTCTCCATGAAGCCCTTTTGTAGGATGTCCACATCGTTAGGAGTTTTGATTATGGCTCCTAGTTTGCAGTCATCTGCGAATTACATTAGCCAAAGACCTTCTGTGTTAGCCTGTACTTCAGAAAAGTAGATACCAAACAGGAGAGGATCCAGGACTGAACCCTGTGATACTCCACTTGTCACTGGTCTGAAGTCGGATTTGGACTCTGCTACTTTCACAGTGTGGGTTCTGTCAGTGAGCCAGTTGACAACCCATCTTGTGACAAAGGGATTTATACCTAGTTTAGTGAGTTTATCTATAATTCCAGAGTGGGGGATGGTGTCAAAAGCCTTGGCGAGATCTAGATAGGCTGTGTGAACCACCTTACCCACATCTACGACTTTGATGACTGCTTCAAAGAAGTCTATTAGGTTTAGGAGACATGATCTGCCTTTTACAAACCCGAACTGGGTGGGGTTCAGAGTTTGGAGACTACCAATGTCTTTGTTTATAAGTTCCATGATGATATGTTCCATAGCCTTGCAGACCAGGCTCATTAGGCTAATGGGGCAGTAGTTCCCAGGGTCCGTGGTGGCTCCCACTTTGTGGAGTGGGATAACCGTCGCTGTGCACCATTCAGTGGGCACAAAGCCTGAGGTGAGGTTATGATTGAACATGGTGCTTAGGTGGGGTACCAGTTCATTCTGCAGTTCGTGTAGAATGCAGCCTGGGATGTTGTCAGGTCCCATGGATGCTGTGTTCTTGGCTTTGGAGAGTGTGTTTTTTACCTGTGCAGCTGTGATTACATGAACTCTGCATTCTTCCAGTATAGAGATGGGCCCTTTAGGGGGTGAGGGGGGGGGGTAAAGTTAGCACTGAACCTATCTGCCAGGATGTTGGCAATATTAGTTGGTTCTGTATATTTAGTGCCATTGTGCTGTAACTCAGAGCAGAGCTGAGTGTTTCCACTGAGATTCTTGAAATAGCTATAGAATGCTTTGTGGTTGTCTTTAGAATCAGTGGAGATTTTGTTTTCATAACTAGCTTTGGAGGATTTTATGAGGGATCTCAGCTTCTTCCTGAGGCTGACCAGGTAGTACTTCTAATCATGAGATTTTACTCTTTTTTGTAACAGTTTCTTTCTTCCGTTGTACAGTTTGTTTATGGCAGGGGATGACCAAATTGGCTTCCTTTTTTTTGGAGGATAGCACCTTGGTTCTGTTAGGGATAGCATGATCCATGAACTCATGTAAATGCTTATAAAGTGCATTTGTGTAGGATTCAGCAGTTGTACCTCTATTATCCATCTGCATGGGTGTTGTGAAGTTTGCCACTTCTGTCTTAAGAAACATGAAGTTGGCTTTGGAGAAATGTTTTACGGTGGTTTCCCTAATGGGGGTTGGGGGCGGGATGTGGATGCCTAGGGTGATTAGCTTGTGGTCGGATCTGACCAACAAGAAATTGACCTCTAGTGTGGAACACCGGTCACCCATGTTGGTAATGACCAGGTCTAGGATATTGCTGCCCCTGGTGGGGGTGTGGATAAGTTGATCCAAGGTGATGGAATTTATGAATTCCAGAAAACATTGAGCAAAAGACTTGGTACATGAGTAGTTTTCCCAGTTAATGGGGGGGTAGTTGAAATCGCCCATTATTAGGGTGTTTGAGGGGTTGATGAATGAAGAGAATGAGAGGGAGAGAAGGTTGGATGATGTAGGGATAGTGAATCATGAAGTACAATGGATTAGCAAGGAGGAAATAAGGATAGCTATGAAGAGAATGAAGAATGGAAAGGCTGTTGGCCCAGATGACATACCTGTGGAAGCATGGAGGTGTTTAGGTGAAATGGCAGTGGAGTTTTTAACCAGATTGTTTAATGAAATCTTGTAAAGTGAGAAGATGCCTGAGGAATGGAGAAAAAGTGTTTTGGTACCGATTTTTAAGAATAAGGGTGATGTGCAGAGCTGTAGTAACTACAGAGGGATAAAACTGATCAGTCACACCATGAAGTTATTGGAAAGAGTAGTGGAAGCAAGGTTAAGAAGGGACGTTATGATTAGTGATCAGCAGTATGGTTTCATGCCAGGAAAGAGCACTACAGATGCGATCATTGCTCTGAGAGTGTTGATGGAGAAGTACAGAGAATGTCGGAAGGAGTTGCATTGTGTTTTTGTAGACTTAGAGAAAGCATATGACAGGGTGCCTAGAGAGGAGTTGTGGTATTGTATGAGGAGGTCAGGAGTGTCAGAAAAGTATGTAAGACTGGTACAGGATATGTACGAGGGTAGTGTGACAGCGGTGAGGTCTGCGGTGGGAGTGACGGATGCGTTTAAGGTGGAGGTGGGGTTACATCAAGGATCAGCTCTGAGCCCTTTCTTATTTGCAATGTTGATGGACAGGTTGACAGATGAGATCAGACAGGAGTCCCTGTGGACTATGATGTTTGCAGATGACATTGTGATCAGTAGTGAGAGTAGGGAACAGGTGACGGAGACCCTGGAGAGATGGAGATATCCTCTAGAGAGAAGAGGAATGAAGGTCAGCAGGACTAAGACAAAATATATGTGTGTGAATGAGAGGGAGGATAGAGGAATAGTGAGGATGCAAGGAGTACAGGTGGTGAAGGTGGATGAGTTTAAATACTTGGGGTCAATAGTTCAGAGTAACGGTGAGTGTGGAAGAGAGGTGAAGAAGAGAGTACAGGCAGGATGGAGTAGGTGGAGAAGAGTGTCAGGAGTGATTTGTGACAGACGAGTACCTGTAAGAGTGAAAGGGAAGGTCTACAAGAGGGTAGTGAGACCAGCTATGTTATATGGGTTGGAGACAGTGGCATTGACAAAAAGGCAGGAGTTTGAGCTGGATGTGGCAGAATTAAAGATGTTAAGATTTGCACTGGGTGTGACGAGGGTGGACAGGATTAAGAATAAGTATATTAGTGGGTCAGCCCAGGTTGGAAGGTTTGGAGACAAAGCCAGAGAGGCACGATTACGTTGGTTTGGACATGTGCTGAGGAGGGATGCTGAGTATATTGGGAAAAAGATGCTAAGGATGAAGCTACCAGGTAACAGGAAAAGAGGAAGGCCAAAGATAAGGTTTATGGATGTGGTGAGAGAGGACATGCATGTGGTTGGTGTGACAGAGCAAGATGCAGAGGACAGGAAGAAATGGAAACAGGTGATCTGCTGTGGCGACCCCTAACGGGAAAAGCTGAAAGAAGATGATGATGGGTTGCACCCATATATTTTCCAGTGTATCACGAAATGAGGAGTGGGAATCCTGGGGCATGGTGGGGGATCTGTAGGAAGTTATAATTTAGATTGCGGTCTTGCCCAGAGTTAGTTGCACTTGGATAATCTCGGATGCATTATGCTGAACAACCAGCCTGGAGGTGTGGATATCCTTAATGAATATGGACATGCCTCCACCTTTAGTGCTTCAGTCCAGGTTAGGTGGCCAAAAGGTGTGGTATGAATTATAACCTGGTAATGCAGGGGTGTTTTCTGGAGCTTTAAACCCAGTCTCTGTCACTGTACAGATTTCTAAGTTCTCCGTTTTAAGGAGTGCCTCGAGTGAATGCATTTTGAGGTTTAGACTTCTAGAAATTGAGTAGCATTACCCTCAGATTTTGCTTGCTTGTACCTGTTAAGGTGGTGAACTTGTCATTTGAACCTTGCCTAAAAAAGGCACTATAGGGGTGGCAAGAGCCTTTGCCAGTATCCGGAATCCCAAGGGCAATAGGTGCAGGCCATCTCTGGGAAAGCATCATGGTCTGTTGATAATGTCATCCCAGGCAGACAGATACTGGATCCCCTTAGAATGACACCAGAAGCTTAGCCAATTGTTGAAGTCAATCATTTTGTCCTTGTACTGTGGTATCATTCAGGATGATGGCAGGATGCTACTCAGGGCTAGGGTCATACCTGCCTGGGCTACAAGATCAGAGAGCTCCTCCACATCTCTTTTCATGTAGTCCAGGGAGGTATGTATCAGGTCATTCACACCAACATGGACAATGACAGAGTCATATTTGTACTTGTTGTGGAGTGACCTGAGTGCGTGCATTATATGGCAGATCCTGGCACCCGACAGGCAGCTGTCAGTAACTTTCTCCTTGTTTAGCCTATTGAGTGGAACATCAGTGTGTCTGACTATAGAGTCATCTATGACTAGAGTGTTGGGTACATTGTTATGCCTTATGGGCTGTGGTTGAGTGGCACCCTGAGTTTGTGGACTATGTGTCATTTGGGTTGTGTTGGGGGGGTGAAGGCTGCTTGCATTTCTGCTTTTGAGGTCTCTGTTGCTTGAGCAGATTTGTATTGACAGCCTCCATGAATGTAGGTGTGTGTTTTGTGTTTCTATGTGTGTGTTTTGGTGGTGTAGGTTTTGAGGGACTATGTGATGAGAGTGGTGTGGTGCAAGTGTTTACCTTCTCCTCTTGACTGTCTAGTCCAGTCTTGAGTGAAGAGAGCTTTGCTTCCAGTTTGGTTATATAAGTGCATCTCTCACAGGTTGTAGTGTTGGGTGGTGGGAGGAGAGGGTTGTATGTGTACATGAGGTAATTGCTGCATTGCCCCAAGATGCCCAGATTCATCAGGTAGACAGGAGAAAACACCAGGAGCTGACCCTTAGACATGCCTGGATAGGTGCTTATTTATTAAGCACTAAAAACTGTTTTTCTCTAGACAAGTGAGGAAAGTAATTTGTAGCTTATTTAGTGCTTACGAGTTCTGAACAAGTGCTGAGCTCAGAGAAATAGTTTTTAGTGCTAAAACTAAAGAACTGGCTAGTTCTAAGGGAAAATTTGAAGAGCAGACTTTATGGCGCCAGGAATAGTTTAACCCTAGATAAGCGGAGATGCATAAAGTGTATTTTTTTTTTGCAACACTTTACTATTCTTATATTAAATTTTAGTTGTGTTAAGTTTTTTTTATATGACTAGCATGCAGGGCAATGTTGATTGTCTTTATTTTGTCCAAGTTTAAAATCTAAACTAAAAAGCTCTTGGCCTATGGCAGTGGGATTTTTTTTCAAAAATACAAACAATTTTAGGACGTATGGCTATTATTTTACAAAGCCATATCATATCATATATCATATCATGTCATATCATATTGTATGTCATTCTTGATCCAATAATTTTAAATCCCTAATTTCCTTTTTGACTATTTTTATTCATATGTCTGAGTGGAATGTCACACCTCTAGTAACCTACACAATTGCAAGGTTATCTGTAAGAAGTATTCTTTGCAGTGATAACAATCAGTGCATTCATTGCCCTTCCGTAAATGCTATAATATATTATAATGCGCAGAAACCCAAAATTATATTTTTGCTAAACTTTCACAAACAATTTGTCATATCTTGAAAGCTGTATAACCTAGAAGTAAATTGTTAGAACATTTTTGTTAATCAGACATAAGTTTTCATATAACCACAGCAAATTATTTTATGAGTTCATGTTTATTGAGATGTTTGTGTCTTTTGGCTTTTCCCGGTTAGGGATCGCCACAGCTGAACTCCTGTCCGCTCTTCCTACCTCTTACTTTAAACCTTTTTATGATTGTTGCACTCTTCTCCTTGTCTATCTTCGTCTATAACCCATTTAAACCTTATACACATCTCCTCTCATAGTCCCTATAATCCTTTACCTAGCTCTCCTTCTCCACCTTCACTACTCCTAGGCTAACCCTCACTCTCCCAGGTTTCTCTCTTTTAACTCTCCCTTCCTCAGACTCCCAACTGCTGCCTTTCTACCTACTGCCTCCTGTTCCAACCTACTACCTTACTGATTGTTTTTTTCACACTGCTTTCACCTTCCTTGGGTCCACCCCACTCCGTTTGCCCTGTGGGCTCACTCCACTCCCCTACCCTACCCCCAAAGCCCGCCCACCCCAGTGGTCCTACACTTATACCTCACTAAACACTCCCCTTTTTTTATCTACCTATTACAAACCTCCTCATCACTAGGCCACTCCCCTATCTCTTTCTTTCCTACTTAGTCTAAATTACCTCTCCCTTTAATTACTCCATTACCTATCCTAACCATCCTCTGCACTGACTACTTCCCGTATCTACCTCCCATTCAACCTCCATTACTTTCCCTTTGCTTTTCTTTTTCTATACCCTGCTTAATCTCTTGAAACATCCCCATCTATTTTCCTACCTCACTTACACAAACAAGCTACTCTCATCTGATTCTACTTACTGCCATGTCACCAACACACAATACTAATTTCACATACATCCTACTCTTAACTACCACAATAGCCTCTCTGACCATACCTTATTACTCTACTTGAACAAAACCATCATTTCCAATATACTTTACCTACTTCCTTTATGTACACCCTCAACCACAGTAACATAACCTGTACCTCTAACTATATACTACCAAAATATCACAGAACTACCTATGTGACTTACCTCATCACCAAAAAGAATTTTAATAATTCCCTCAAGACCCTTAAATTCCTACACTATCCCCAGTGCTACCTTCTCCTTGACGGGGACATTCATCCAAACCCTGGCCCCAATACTAACAATAGGAATAACCTTGATAATGTAACCTTACCTAAATCTTCTACATTAGCTAAAGCACCTAACTCCCTCCTGATTGCTCACCTTAATATTAGAAGTCTTAACAATAAAATTCCCCACCTGCATGCACTCCTGGACTTGCACTCATTTGATATTCTATGTCTTACAGAAACCTGGCTAAAACCATCTACTCTAGACCAGGAAATTACCCCTCCAGGCTATAACATCTTTAGATGTGACCTCAAAACCAAAAAAGGCGGGAGTATAGCCATTATCTATAAATCTAATCTCCAAGTATCCCTCTTTAATGAGATTCCATCACTACACACCAAATCTGAAATACTGTCTGCCAAACTCCAAATCAACAACACCAAATCTATCAACCTAATTTGCTTGTATCTTCCCCCTGGTAACAATACTAATACTCTTGAAAACTTTCTTAATCTCCTCTCTACCCAACTACCCCAGGAAACCATTGTACTGGGTGACTTTAACATAGACTGGTTAACCTGTAGTTCTCAGAACCCCACTAACCACATAAATCTTAATGGATTCTCCAAATTAATAACCACTCCTACTAGAATCCACAAACCTAACAGGAAAGAATCTATTCTTGACTGGATCCTTATTAATAACCACCCTAGCAATTATACTCCAGGAACCTTCCCGACAATATTAGTGACCATATGCTTACTTACATTATTAGACAAAAATTTCATATCCCAACTACTCACAAACTCAAAACTTCCCGCTCAAAGAAATTCTTTAATCCTGATAGTTTCCTGAATGAACTGCAAGCATGTGACTGGTCACCACTGACCCATCTTGAACTTGATGAGGCTGTGACCTACTTCAACACTAACTTTCTTCAAATTCTAGACTACCACGCACCTTATTACTCCACTAGAATAAGATCCAAATCTGCCCCATGGCTAACAAAGCAAACTAAGCAGAAGATGCTCCTCAGAAACAAAATATGGGCTAAATGGAGAGCTACCAAATGTCCATTTGATCACCTCCTCTTTAAACAGCTAAGAAATGCCACCAAGAAGGATACTCTTAGAGACAAAAAAGACTACTACCTACACCTCCAACAAACTAATCAACAAACAACACAAAACTTTTGGTCAGGGATAAACAAACTTCTTCAACCAGGACACTCGACTACTCCTGCTCCATTAGGTTTCAACCATAATAATTTCAACCATATCCCTGATGCCTTTAATAAATACTTTACAGAAGCCATTCAAACCCTAGCCAATTCTGTACCCCCACCTACTGCTTCCCCACCACACACCACCAAGACAACATCTCCTACCTTTCATATGCAACCTATTCCTACATCTCTTATTCTTAAACTGCTTAAAAAACCCTGCACCCCATCTGCGGACCGACTCCCATCTGAATACCTACAAATTGCCGCAAAAGCTATTCATTACCCCATATCTATACTCATTAACAGAACTATCTCTGAAGGCAAAATCCCTACCATATGGAAAGTATCTCACATTATCCCACTACACAAAGGTGGATCTTCTATAGAGCTTTCAAACTTTCGCCCTATTGCCTTACTCTCCCCATTAGCTAAAATAATGGAAAAATGTATTCATAAACAACTAATCAACCACCTTCTACAAAATAACCAACTAGCCAACTGCCAACATGGCTTTAGACAATTCCACAGCACAACAACTGCCCTTTTATCCTTCACTGACTCTATAAATAAAAATCTTAACAATAACTCCTTTTCCTCTGCACTATTTATTGACCTGTCAAAAGCCTTTGATATGGTTAACCATAACTTACTTCTAGACAAACTAAAATACCATTCTCTTGATCCACTAGCATCACAATGGTTTAGGTGTTATCTTCAAAAGAGAAAGCAAGCAGTACTTCTGGATAACAATCTGTCTTCATTACTCCCAGTAAATATTGGAGTCCTACAAGGCTCTATCTTAGGTCCCCTTCTTTTCTCCTTATTTATTAACGACCTCCACATGGACATACCTCAAGCCACCTGCATTCAATACGCAGATGACTCAATCTTAATCTGTACTGCTAAGAACATAGCCACCCTCCAGTCCCTCACCCAAACCGTGTTCCAAAATGTGGAAAACTGGTTTATGAAACATTGCCTCCTCCTTAATCCCAAAAAAACAAAATTACTGCTTTTTACCCCAACTCAAAAATCTTCCACACCATTCTTCTCTATAACCTCTAACAATGCTACTAACATTATCCCAGATACTACCACCCACCTACTAGGGGTTACAATTGACAATCGTCTTAACTATGATCACCATATCAACGCCACCATAAAATCTGTTAACAAAAAACTTGGTACTCTCTATAGAATCAAACCCTTCCTTATCCCCATAGCCAGGAAAACTATTGCCCAGACCCACCTCATTTCTACCCTTTTCTATGCCTCTGCTATATATACTAACCTATCTAAGAATAACATCTCCAAACTTTCTACCTGTTATAATAGCATAGCTAGATTCATTACATGTACACCCTTTAAAACTCACCATTGTCTTAACCTCAAACAACTAGGATGGCTAGAATTGCATAACCACATACTCTATCAGCAGTTACTTATCACTCAAAAGATCCTACATCACCCCAATAATGCCCCTATCCTCACTAATCTGATTTCACCATACAAAAATCTAGCTACCCTACGTTCTGCTAATAAACTCCTGGTCTCCTTGATTAAATCTAATAATAAAGCTGGTGACTCACTTTTCACAAACACTTCAGGCAAAAACTGGAATCAGCTCCCTCCTGAACTATCTAACCTACCTTCTACTTCTCTATTCAAAAAACATATTAAAGAACATCTTAAAACTCAGTGGCTTTGTCCCTGTGCTAACCCAGACTGAAATCTATTTCCCCTCCTACTCATACCCTTTTCCCAACCTCTCTATCTTAGGCCTCTAACCTAGGCCTCCTAATCATGCTTCTTTTTTTTTCATAGTAAGAGGAAAAATTATAAGGACTTTACTCTGTTGTGCTCTTACCCACTTTGTGTTTAGTACAGCTGCCATTCTTTACTTAAAAATAAACTTTTAGCATAATGTCTATATTCTATAATTACATTACTATATATTTGCTTTTAACCAATGCTACCACTGTACTGTTTTCTTACATGGCCTAGTTATATATTGTTATATATTGTTAACTTGTGTTTTACTGTTTATGCTTGGAGCTTTTCTCCCCGGGCCTCTACTGAAAATGGACTTAAATCCAGTTAGACTAGCCCGGTCAACAAATGTAAAATAAAATAAATAAATAAATAAATAAATAATAATGATTGACAGTAGATTTTTACGTGCTGGCTTGCCGGGCCTAACGCACAACCTTCAACGAAGGAATGCCCATTCACGCATGTCACCACACAGAAGACGCTCTAACTGAGAATCGAACGGGCAATGTCTAACTGTAAGGCGACAATGCTACTGCAGCACCACCACCGCAGTAGTTCATGTTTATTGAGATACTTACAGAAATATGAAGACATATGCTTAATTGTATAATTAGCAATATAAGTAACTGGGTCTACTTTGACCCATCAAAATTACAGTTCACCGAACTGCAATTTTGCAACTTCGTTTTGACAAAAGTGAATTTATTTGAAAATGCACTTTCACAAAAATCAATTGAACAAAAAAAAAAAGACACTAAACCCCACCCCCACGCACCCGTTACTTATATATACTAACTCCGAGATCGCACTACAGTGGGGAAAAGAGAATATTCCCTTATTCCCACTGTACTGCAAAATACAACAACAAGCTCCTCTCCCACACATCACTAAAAACACACTGTACCTGCACCACTACAGGCTCCCAGAACTGGCAACCTCACTTTGCTCAACTCATTTTCGCAACAGTGCATTTTGAAATAAATGCACTGTCGCGAAAATGGAGTCACGAAATTGCAGTTCGGTGAACTGCAATTTTGATGGATCAAAGTAGACTCAAATAACTCAGAATATTTCTCAAGATGTGTACCTTACAGTGCAAATTTGAAAGTCAAGTTTTATTCAACAACATCTAAGGTTTCACCTGATGTCATTCAACAATGTGTCAGTCACTTGTTTTTTTGCAGTATTAAGTACATATGGCAATGTTTTTTTTTCATAATTGCTAACAAACAATATATCAGGTATAGTGTGATATAAGTGGACACTGACAATGAATTTTCCTTTGTTCCACCATGGCATATCTCACCATACCCCTTGATAATATGCAGGGCTCTCATTTATGAAAATATGGACATAAATATGAATATATGAATAATAAGTTCCTGGGTTCCTAGGAGGTTACTAGGCTAATGGCCCTAGGGCCTTTACAAGTCTAGCCATGTAAAAAAATCATGTATTCTAATTGACCACAGTTAGATGGTCATTGTTATCAGAGCAATTCTATGATCAGCACCAGCTACCCCTGTCCATGAGGGACATAGGTATCACTCTCGGGGAGAATTTGCTGTCACCCATCCAGTTGTCAAGGTTGCACTTAAATAGGGCCACTGAGGAGCTCTGCTTCACATGAAGTGGGAATGTATTCCGGAGGAGTGGCAGTCTCTGGGTATCTGTGGGTCCAACATGTTTTGTTAATGTCACAGGCTAGGTTGAGATCCCTGGAGCGAGTGACTCTTGTCCCATTGATTTGCAGATGTGCAGCATGTCCATTAGGGCAGGGTCAGAGACTGCTCTGTAGGACAGGCACAGGTCACCTCTCAGCAGACTGTGTGATACAGAGTACAGTGACACGTCTTTCAGTATTTTCATGTAAGTCACATTTTGGAGGCCCTGCATTCTCTTGGTTAGAAAGCACTGTGGTCTGTCCAGTTGCTGCAGGTGTCTGTCTGGTGAGATACATACAGAGGAGAGAATTGCACTCAATTAGTGGTCTGATAAGGGTCAAGTACAGCAGAGTTATAACCTCCTTAGTCTTGGATGTGATGTCCCTATTTATGAGATGTACAATGTAGAAGGCTTTCCTTACCACTATGGACACATGGTGATCAAAGTTTAGATTGCTATCAACCTGTGTTCCCAAGTCCCATACCACTGGGTTTGAGCTTAGAGAGGTGATATCTATATCATAATTAACAGGGGCTACTTCTTTGCCAAAGGGAATAATGAAGCATTTTTTGCACTTAGCTTTAGTCCATGACATTGGCACCAATCATTGTCTGCGTCAGCCCCTTCTGTAATATGTTTACATTGTTGGGGGACTCAGTGAATACTCCAAGTTTGTTGTCATCTGCAAACTTTGTAAGCTGCAGGCCATCTAATAGACTCCAAACAGTAGAGGGCCCAGTACAGATACTTGTGGTACCCCACTGGTAACTGGTCTACTTGTGGAGGTGGACTCCCCAACTTTGACAGTGTGCATTCTGTCAATGAGCTAGTTGGCTATCCATCTAGTGATGTATGGGTTAATCCCCATCTGGGAGAGTTTCTCAATCATCCCTGAGTGTGGGGAATTGTGTCAAAAGCCTTGTCTAAATCAAGTTAGGCAGTATGTACTGCTTTGCCCTCATCCAGGACTTTGGTGACATTCTCAAAGAAGTCCACCAGGTTTAATAAGCAAGATCTACCCTTGATGAAAACAAACTGGGTCAGGTCAAGTGTCTGAAGGATGCCTGCATCCTTATTGATAAGGTCCATGATGATTCTTTCCATGGCCTTTCAGATAAGGCTGGTGAGGCTTACGGGTCGATAACTTCCTGGGTCAGTTGATGAACCCCTTTTGTGCAAGGGGATTACTGTTGCTGTTCTCCACTCTGCCGGAACAAAGCCAGTGCTCAGGCTGTGGTTAAGAAGAGTACCAAGTTGTTCCACTAGGTCTTGTTTTAGATTGTTTAATAAGCAACCTGGGATGTTATCTGGTCCCATAGAGGCCATGTTTTTGGCCTTGGAGAGCACTTGTATGACCTCTTCTTTAGAGATACATTGTAGAGGACTGGTATCAGGTATACTTTGGGGTACGGCTGGTGAGGAGTGGGGGGGGGTGAAGTTATTACCAAATCTGTCAGCTAGCAGGTTGGCAATTTCTCAGGTGCAGTGTGAGTGGTACCATCTACTATAACTCCGACAGACAGCTGGGCAGTCCCTTTTAGTTTTCCGACCTAGCTAAAGAATGCTTTATGGTTGCCTTTAGCTAGGAATGCTAATTTAGTCTTGTAACTAGCCTTAGAGGACTTTACAAGATGTCTGATTTGCTTGTTCAAGGTGTGGAGGATATTCTTCCTCTGTTGAGTAAGTTCCCTCTTGTTCTTAGATATCAGTTTCTTTCTTTTGTTATATAACTTATTTATACTTAGAAGTCCACTAGGGTGGCTTGTTTTTTTTTTGGGTAGACCTGGTTTTAGTCCTGTTAGGTACAGCTGAGTCAGTACATTTATTTAAGCGGCTATATAGAGCATTTGTGTACTCTTCTGTAAAGGAGTCATTGTTGGCTGTGTTATCAGGGGTTTTGAAACTTTTTATACTATCACCTCGTAGGCTGTAATTTCCTTTGGAGAAATTTTTAAGTTTTTTTGATCCTGTGTAGGTGTCAGGTCTGATCTTTACTTCAACAAGACTAATTTATGGTCTGAACTTACCAGGGAGGGCAACACACAAGGAGTAGTGCAGTGTCCCCCCCATGTTGGTGAGCACTATTTATAGGACATTCGAGCCCCTTGTTGGGTTGCAGACCAACTGTTCCAGGGCATTTGAATTAATAAAATCCAGAAACCTCAAAGCGATCATGTTTGTGCGCATGTAAGTCACCCAGCTGATAGAAGGATAGTTGAAATCTCCCATGACCAAGGTGTTTGGCAGTATCCTGAGTGACTCTAGCAAGCCCAAGTGGGCAGTGTGCTTCTCCTGGTTCATGGCGGGGGACATGTAGCTAGCAATGATGTGGTCGGGTATTTTGCCTATAGTTACTTGGACCTGGAGTAGCTCAAAAGAGT
The DNA here is from genome assembly GCF_019279795.1 of Protopterus annectens. NCBI lineage: Eukaryota > Metazoa > Chordata > Ceratodontiformes > Protopteridae > Protopterus > Protopterus annectens. The sequence continues at coordinate 1,080,196,600 of NC_056739.1, read as the reverse complement.
CATACTGTTTAACCAGTCTTGAGGTGCATTTGGATTTAATGAAGATGGATACGCCTCCACCTTTGGTTCTTTCATGCTTGTTTTGAGGCCTGAACGTGTGAAAGGCATTGTAGCCTTGTATGGCTGGGGTGCTCTCTGTGTCCTTGAGCCAAGTCTCAGTGACTGCACAGATGTCAGCATCTTCCAAGGTGAGGAGCGCTTCCATGGGTGCAGTTTACTGTTTAGGCTCCTAGCACTGAGCATAGCATGCCCTTGAGTTATCTCTAGTGGATTTCTTTACATTGGAAGCTTTGTTATTTTGACATTACCTAAAAAAGGTAGTATGGTGGAGGCAAGCATCTTTGCCAATATCTGAAAGCCTTGAGGAGACAGGTGAAGGCCATTTCTAGCAAATCAGCGTGGTCTGTCGTTCATGTCTTCCTAGGCTGTCAGATACTAGATCCCCTGGAGTGACACCAGAAGCTAAGCCAATTATTGAAATCAAACATTTTTGTCTGTTTTGTGGCATCATTCTAGGTGAAGGTATAATGCTGCTTAGGGATAGGGACATACCTGTCTGGAACACATAATTTGAGAGTTCAGTCATGTTCCTCTTCATATAGTTCAGAGAGGTACTTCTCAAGTCATTCACTTCAACATGTACTATGACAGAGTCATAACAGTAATTTTTACTGAGTGACCTGAATGCGTGCATAATTTGATAGATCCTGGCACCTGACAGGCAGCTGACCATGACCTTTTCCTTGTCCATACTGGTGAGGAAGACATCTGTGTGTCTCACCATGCAGTTACCTATGACTAGGACATTAGGTTTTGAGGTGTTTTGCCTTAGGGGCTTAATTGTTGACACACTGATATATGTGTTGTTATGTGTAGTGGTGGATTCTGTTTGTATACCAGCATGTGTAGGTTGTTTGCGCTTGGAGGTCTCTTGTCTTTCGGTAGTCTCTTAGTGACTACATCCACATATGTGGCTTTATGTGTCTTGATCTTATCTTGTGTGTGTGTGGAGATGTGTGTACTGACAACCTGTTGGATGTCTTGTTTGTTGTTACGTGAGAGGACCGATTCTAGTTTT